>NC_142954.1:23618187-23623187 GCF_046866305.1 Octopus bimaculoides | reverse complement strand
GCCTTTCATTCTCTCTCCCTCTCTCTCTCACCCTCTCTCCTATGCCATTTTCTCTCTTTCTTTATTCTCTCCTTCCTCACCTTTATTCCATTTTCCCTTCCACTAATTCTCATTCTCCCTCTTTCTCTCCCTCCCACTCTCTCATACTCCTTTCCTATCTCTCTCTCCTTCTCTTCGTTCTCCTTCCTCTCACTCACTTTCTTTTTCTCTCTCCCATATTTCTTCTTCCATCTACCCTCTCTCTCCGCCTCTCTTATTCCTATTCCTTTCTCTCTCATCCTATCCCTCTTTACTCACTCTTATTCTCTGCCACTAACTTTCACTTTCTCTCACCTCTCTCTCCTCTTTCTCCTTCCCTCTCTCCTATTCCCTTTCTCATCCCTTCTCTCTCTCTCCTTCTATCCCTTCCCCTCTTCCCCTCACTCTCCGTTTCATTCTCTCTCAATCCTTCTTCTTACCCCCCTCTCTCTCCCCTCCTATATCTTTCCATCACTCAATCCGCATTACCATGTACAGAATCGATTTATGTTTACCATTATTCTCAACCAACTTCCAAGATGTAAAATAACAACTCTGTTAATTACATTAAACTATAAGCGTAAATCTAAGACTAAGTCCCCTCAATTTTCAAAATGGCGGATTTAATCTCAATAAAAATAAATAAAGACATTTTGTAAAATTCATTTCACGAGTCATTTACCAAAATCACTTCCAATAAACGTTATAATTTTCTCTTCACAAGCAGCATATGAAATTCTTCAAACAGGCTTTGGGAGAAGCTAGCTTTGCAATTCTTTATGACTAGGAATCATTATTAAATTCTTGACGCTAAAAAAATGTTGTGTGTGTGCGTATGTGTGTGTTTATATATATATATATATATATATATATATATATATATATATACATATATGCTCATACATATGTATATATACATACATATAGACATATATACATCTTTATATACACATGTAAATATATACATATATATACATATATACACACATATACATGGGTATTTATGTATGTATATATATATATATACATATATATGCATATATACACATACATATGTATATATACATACATATAGACATATATGCATATTTGCATACACATACGTAAATATATATATATATGCCGTAGGTATGTAGATATACATGTGCATGTATATATACACGTATATGCATGTATATATATATATACACGTCTATGTATATATATATATATATATATATATATATAACGTTCTTGCTACAAAAACAACTTCTAGTACAACTACTGCCACCGCCACCATCGCTTCCACCACTACTACTACTACCACCACTACTACTAAATATTTTGATTTGTAGATTGCCAGCCTGATAATTAGACGATCGAGTATATAAATGATGGTGGATTTCTTGATGATTATTTTAAAGATGCACATTTATATACAAGATAGTTATCTTAACGAGAGACTGACTCCATAAAACCTGTTAAGCTAGGCTATGAGAGAAAAAAAAAGATTTAAAAGCAAAATAATAATAATAATAATAATAATGATGATGATGATGATGATAAAGAGCCACACCTTCGACGGTTGAATTACGTTAGAATTGTAGCAACGCTGTTGCTGTTATGAGTTGCTGATGTACTTGTTGTTGTTGGTGATGATGATGATGATGATGATGATAATGATGATGGTGGTGGTGGTAGTGGTGGTGGTGGTGATAATGATGATGACGACGACGTTGCTGTTGTAGCGTCGATTGTGTTAACTTTGCTTATTCTAGTCCATCATTTGTCCTCATCTATGGAAATCCACCCGTGATCATCATGTCTTTATAAAGAATTTATGCGGGCGTTACTATTTCCTCATTTATTCGTGTATTTATTTTTGGGTGGTCCGGAAAGTTCGTGCCGATTTTTAAATGAAAGAGAAAGCTCAATAAATACTTGCCACTACATTTTTAATCAACCAAATATGAACCAGTTCGTTGCACAATGCGTCTCCATCTTTCCTTTGACTTGAAAATACCCTCTTCCCAGAAACGAGGTGGTTTCATGGACAATAAGCCTAAAGGTAAGCTACCATAACTCGGCACGAACTTTCCGGACAACCCAATATTTTTTCTTAAGATTATGTAGTCATGTAATTAGTGCGTGATTGGCTTAATATAAGAGAGATTTATTGGCTGCTATTTCTAGCTGTTTTAAGCCCCCTACCCACCATTGTTGTACGTTATTTCTATAGGTTTCTTCTCCGTGCCTACTCATCTAGATAAACTTCGTAACATTAGCATGTTAAGTGCCTTGTATTGTGTATTGAATGATATCAACATAATTTATATACACTTAAGGGAACATGATCCTATTAGTTAGAGAAAGAAAACTAACACCTAGCGAATGTTGTTAGCGATTCTCATACATAGTGAGAATATATGCAATTCAAAAGGAAAAATAATACACCATAACATGAATTTTTATTTTACAAAACGAAGCAAAAACATTACGATGCAAAATAAGATTTATTTTTGTATGATTGCACTTTATACATGAAACGTTTATATATATATATATATATTTATATACATTTTTTTTTTAATTGCAAAGTCTTTGACCAGATCCTCACTATGAACACTTCGAAATTATATTCCCGATCATATAAACCATTTCGAATATTACTCTTTTAAGAGATATCTTTTGTGCCATAAACCATTTACCATTTTTATAGAGCCCCTCTTTACTTGATGCTCTAGACATGTGTTTATTCTATTCTACAGTTAATCCAGAGCTTCTGCCAAGCCATTACCAAGAGAACAAAAATAATCAAACAGAGATAATCCTAAATTATTGCATTTTATCTGCAAAATAATTAATTCTAATTGTACATTGCGAGAAATGATGAAATCTAGCAATGGGTGTATATCAAACCACAAAATCACGATTTCAGAAGTCCAACATATGGAGTGAGCTTTTCCCAAAGTTTTTGCATTTAGTCAGATAACGCAACAGGTTTGGATTTTCAGAATTTACAGACCTTTCCATAGATAGAAACGAAAACCGATAACCCATTGGCCAATGTGGTGAGGAAAGATTCGTTTATTTTATGGATTAACCATTAGAGAAACAAAATACGATATCGATGTAGAATAGAAACGAGACATCTCTATATTATGCAGCGGATACCTTAACATCTGATAAGCAGTTAAAATGGGGCGCTGGTTCAAATTCACAGCTATATTTGTTACTTGTCTTTATTCAAAGAACAAAAAAAGATCCTAATAAATTTTTTATTGGCAGAGTCACAGGCAGACAAGTGTAATAAAGAAAAAAATTCTATCAGTAACATCGGAGTAATATTGGGCAGAAATTCTTATTATTGCTTCGAATTGAATTGAATTTCTTGGTAGATATGCATGTAGAAGCACATGTGAATGTATGCATGTTTATATATACATATACAACCCTGATTACGTACATACCTACATATATATAAATACATGCAGAATTAGGTCCGTTGATCGTGAGAATCAAATACTGATCGCTTCGCTAAAATGTGCAGCTGGTATGGGTTATTTCCCTTGGGTTGTTAAAATAAAATAGTAGATAGAAGGGTCTATTGGAAGAGCCCTATTATCGATTTTTTTTCAACAATCTAAGTATGTCACGAGGTTTCCAGAAATGAGTTCTACTCACGTGTCAAATGAAGCATAAAATTGATATCGTCGGCAAAAATTAGGACACAAAAAAATCAGTATTCAAAGTAAGCGAACATAAACAATGAAATGGGTTATTTCCCTTGAGAGTTTAAACAAATATTGTACAGGCGTATGAGTTATTTCCCTTGGGTGTTTTTAAAAAAATAGCTATATGAGCTATATATAAAGATCTCTTCCAGGGGCCGTATTATCGATTTTTCAACAATCTAAGAATGTCACGAGTTTTCCAGACATGAGTTCTATTCACGTGTCAAGTTTCACCAAAATCAGTAAAACGATATAGGAGGAGTTAGCTAACAACGCCACAAACAAATTTACACCGATTTTCCACATATGCAGTAGATACGTATATATATATATATATATGTATATATATATATATATATATATACCTATGTGCATATATATATATATATATATATATATACGTATATATATATATACGTATGTGTTTGAGTGTGTGCGTGTGCGTATGTGTGTGTGCGTGCGTGTAAGTGCGTGTGCGTTTTTGTGTGATAAGAAATTCCTCGATTTTTATATTGACGAAAGATTTAAGCATCTGCTACAAAAAGAAAACTTTAAAATGTCTTTGAATAAACTCGACACGTGATATTAGTTTCAATGATGATTTTTTTCCCCGCAGACAATCCACAGTTACTGCACGACGTCTTCAGACCCAGCCAACCATAGAGACGAACGGACACTTACAAACCTGCAACCAACGACATTCTGTTCGCAATATCTGTTATAAAACATACCAATAAATAACTAAATGGCATAGATTTAAGCAAAAAATCTTCATACATTATATTTATTTATCACCGTATTTATTATTATTATTACTATTATTATTATTATTATTATTATTATTATTATTATTATTATTGCTCTTTATAGAGAGCAAAAAATGTATGGCGCCCCAAATATCGGAATGAAAACAGCGAATATAATTGAACAGAGACAGAATCTGGTATTCGGTCTAATATCTAAGAAGGGCGAGATATATATTTTATTAGAATGGATTTTATGTGTATTCTACATGTACAGAAAAGAAAAAATCTTTCACAATGTCATTTCACACACACACATATATATACATATACAAACACACTTACACACACACACACACACACACACACACACACATATATATATAAATATGTTTATATATACATATAAGTATGTGATATAATACATATATATATATATATATATATATATATATATACATATATACAAACATATATATATACATATATACAGACATATATATATACATATATACAAACATATATA
>NC_142954.1:23563187-23613187 GCF_046866305.1 Octopus bimaculoides | reverse complement strand
TCATAGGTAGATAGAGAGGGACTGAGAGGTAAAGAGAAGGAGAACGTCTGAGAGATGGAGAAAGTGAGAAACAGTGACAAGCGCATATATTAGTAAACGCTCCCTTAGCATCAATCTAATTTAGCCCTATTGTTATACATACATATATATGTACATGTATATTGATTTATACATGCATGTATCTATGTATGTTTGTATTCATGTATGTACGTAATAATGTATATATATATATATATATATATATATATATATATATATATATATATACGTATGTATGTAAGTATATATATTCTTTTATTCTTATATTTGTTTCAGTCATTTGACTGCGGCCATGCGGGAGCAACGCCCTTAGTCGAACAAATCCAGCCCCAGGATTTGTTCTTTGTAAGCCCAGTACTTATTCTATTGGGTCTTTTGCAAACACACCAGCATCGGTTGTCAAGAGATGTTGGGGGGACAAATACTCACACACAAACATAGATAGATAGATAGATAGATAGATAGATAGATAGATAGATAGATATATGGGATTCTTTCAGTTTCTATCTCCCAAATCAACTCGCAAGGCTTTGGTCGGCCTGAGGGTACAGTAGAAGACACTTGCCGAAAGTGCCACGCAATGGGACTGAACCAGGAACCATGTGGTTGGTATGCACGCTACTTACCACACTGCCACTCCTGCGCCTATATGTACGTGTGTGTATGAAAGAAAAATCACCTGGACATTAAGGCAAACAAGATAGCACGGATCTTTAAAAGCCGTCGATATAACTATGCTAAAGTGTCTAAAGAATCTTTAGTAATATGATCCATATATATCTACATGCATTTATAGATAGATAGATAGAGAGGGGGGAGAGAGAGATTAACAGATAGGCAAATAGATAGATAGATAGATAGATAGATAGATAGATAGATAGATATAGTTTTCAAAGGATTCATCTCACCAACAATACCACAAATTACAAAGCGGCTGTAAGCAACGTCATTAAATCTTGAGTCAAATCACCCACGCGAATTTGTCAGATTATAGCTGAGACCTAGATATCATCAATTCTTTTTTCTCATTAAAGATTCCATGCTGTTTAAATTTATATATGCAGGCACATTGATTCATAGTTATATGTGTATGCATGTATTCATGTACGTAGGTATATATGTATGTATGTATGTATGAATGTATGTACACATTCGTACGTACGTTTACAGATGCATACATAGCATATATGCGAGTGTTTATGAGTTAGAATAAATTAGGTATATATATTTACCTACCTATATATGTGTGTATATTTGAACATATATATATATATATATATATATATATATAGAGAGAGAGAGAGAGAGAGAGAGAGAGAGAGAGAGAGAGAGAGAGAGAGAGAGAGAGAGAGAGAAAGAGAGAGAGAAAGAGAGAGAGGGAAAGAGAGAGAGGGAAAGAGAGAGAGAAAGAGAGAGAGGGAAAGAGAGAGAGAAAGAGAGAGAGGGAAAGAGAGAGAGATAGAGAATGAGAGAGAGATAGAGAATGAGAGAGAGAAAGAGATATATTCTTGCACATATCATATATAAATATATTAATACTCAAACATATTTATATGTATGTATGTACGCATGTATGTGTGCATATATACATCTATTCTATGCATTTCTACCTGCGAAAATGATTGTATTGTGAAAACCTTCAACAACAATCATCCGGAATATTATTAGGTATGTGTTTCATATTCAGAATATTTTGCTTAGAGAGGAATAAATTTTAATACGAAATCTTCCTGATTACCGAAAAATCTCCCTGGCAGGCATTCACTATTTGATGTCAATTGAAAATTAATACCATGTCATATGTCATCTATTTATTAAGGGATCGCATTCTCCTCATCACCATAGCAGAAAATTTCCTCTGATGTGGTAATCTTTGTTTTTTAGTATTTTTTAAATCTATATATATTTTTTTTTAAAGTCCCTCTACATATCATTGATATATAATTCGCTTCAGCAATAGATATGCCATTGTTGCTATTTAACCCTTGGTTCGCTTACTTTGAGTTTTATAGTTCCTTCATTGCTTTATATTTATAAGATGTCACAAAATGAGCACAAGAGAGGCAGGCCAATAAGATTTACACTGCATTGATAATTTACTCTGGCAGCCAACATGACTTGGGAGCATCATTTTATAAGATAGCTCGTTCATTGGTATATACGTGAATTACATCACATTTTGTGTACAATAGCGTCGGTAAATTTCAAATACTAAAGGGACGATGGTGTTTATTCAGTATTCATAATACGCTATAGGAGCAGGCTTGACAAGAAAGCCTCTTACTCGATGAAGGTCTCATTGTTCGTAAAGAATTATTTTGTGAACGTATTCTCAGCTCTATTTAATCTCTACATTCCAGTATATCTGTGGCAATTTTATATATACAGTAATCCCACGACTGTCGTGAGTGTTACGTTCCCAAAAACCCCTGCAATGGGTGGAAAAAAATCCGCGAAGTAGAAACAGTATAAATTTTTTATCATTTTTATAATTCGTATATATTTATTTCATTATAAATGCAAAACAACACCACAGAGGAATCGATGTAGACATTCAAGTGTGTGCGTAATTACTCAATTTATGTACTTACTCTTTTGTTCCATTTATATTTTATAATTTGTAAACTTACCGGTGTTGATTTCGCAAACTGAAATCACAAAAATGTGGAAGCATAGTACTACGATAATACCAGTAATAATTGGTGTGTTGGGAAGGATAAAGAAGGGAGCTGAGCAGTATATTAAGTAAGTCCCGGGTAACTCAACTCTCCATGAACTACAAAATATAACCTTGATGGTCACAGCCCATATACTACGGAAAGCACTCTCTCTCTAAAATGGAATAAATGTGGTGATAATTTTAGCATGCATAGCAAAGCAAAACTGCCCTTGCTACTCTTGGCCTCTGGAGGATGCCCTGCACTGAGGCAGATGAAACAAAGTTATAATGAAAAGGAAACCATAAATGAGAAAAAGAAGAAGAAGAAGAAGGAGGGGAAGGGGAGGATATGATTGTCCCAATCGATATAAATGTATCTGTCAAGACTTATCAAAAACTGAGCAAGTATAAAGATCTTGAAATAGAAATTAGCAAAATGTGGCACTTCAAGACTAAAACAATACTTGTGGTCATAGGTGCCCTAGAAATGATAGCAAAAGGGGCCGATTCCTACCTAGCTCAAATACCGGGAAACCCCCAAATTGGCAGAAATTCAAAAGATAGTGCTCATGGGAACTGCCCATATCCTACGTAAAATACTGTCTATGTAATCTCAAATTTTAAAACGAACAAATAATTTTCTTATGTTTTCTTCAACATTCTCTAGAACAACACTATGTACAAATCGAAATATATGGCAACCCTGGGCATAACACCAACATGAACTTCTAACTTGTTGTCTGTTGAGGTCTCTGGGTAAGACTTTGAGCCAACTTGCACAAATATAAAGCAAAAGTCATACACATAATAACAATAATAATAATAACAGTTTTACCTATATATGTGTGCATGTATGTCGGAATCCATTTATCACTTTATCTCTATAACACTCTTTCTGTCTGTGTGTCTGTCGACAATTGTACGTGTATACGTTCATGACATTCTCTCGAGTTTGCTCTTTTCATTCTCAATGACGACTAATTAACACCTCTTCTGCATAGAGAACATCACTTAAGTTTCCACACACGCATATACTCTCCTCTTTCTCTCTCTCTCCGTCTCCCTCTCTCTCTATCTCTCCATCTATTTACCTATCTTTATATGTGTGCATGTGTGTAATGTTCATGCAGTGTATAATGAAATGTATAGATATCATAAGGTGTATATGCAATGTTTTATGATATGCGTGTGTTTGAGAGAGAGACAGTGTGTGTGTGTGTGTGTGTGTGTGTGTGTGTGTGTGTGCATTCTTCCTGCGAGAAACAGCGTCTTCAAACGACAAAGGACATAGAAAATGTCATTCCCGATTTGCTTTCAACATGAAAAAAATAATTATAATAAATGTTACGTCCATAGCATGAATGGCTTTCATCATATATTTTCGTGATCACAGCACAAGTTTTAAACAACAACGACATCATCACCATCCTCATTATCATCGTCATCATCATCATCAACAGCAGCAGCAGAAGCGAGGAATAATCCACCGTTTGGGCCCGTGCTATAAATTTCCTATTAAATATAGGTGCAGTAACATATATCTCGAAAATCATACGTTAACGTGTCGAAATGCTGAGATTCAAGAAGAAAGAACAACACATCAGGCACACGTCTTGCCGACCGAAACTATTCGTACTGCAGAGGATGTTTGTAAAAGACTGCATGTGTTCTCCATTTAAGATTCTTGGAATGAATATATAATCACATGAGTGTATATGGCATGCACGTACTTCCATAAGTACTAACGATCTCGTATACACATGATGTTGGATGCTGAACGTCCTCGACGACACACCTTAAATAAGTCTGTAGATGTGTAATTCTATGTTGTTGTTGTTGGCACTCCGTCGCTTACGACGTCGAGGGTTCCAGTTGATCTGATCAACGGAACAGACTGCTCGTGAAATTAACTTGCAAGTGGCTGAGCACTCCATAGGAACGTGTACCCTTAACGTAGTTCTCGGGGATATTCAGCGTGACACAGAGTGCGACAAGGCTGACCCTTTGAATTACAGGAACAACAGAAACAGGAAGTAAGTGTGAGAGAAAGTTGTGGTGAAAGAGTACAGCAGGGTTCGCCACCATCCCCTGCCGGAGCCTCGTGGAGCTTTAGGTGTTTTCGCTCAAAAAACACTCACAATGCCCGGTCTGGGAATCGAAACCGTGATCCTATGACCAGTAGTCGTCTGCCCTAACCACTGGGCCACTGCGCCTCCACATTTCGTGATCATAACACAAGTTTTAAAAAACAAGTTTTAAATAACAAGGTCGATAAAACAAGTAGCACTTGAACACTGCGGTCGTTGTAATCGATTTACTCCTTCACAGAGGAAAAGAACAAAAATTGCTGGCGTTGTGCTAAAATTTGAAACTGATAGCTTCATGCATTTAAACATCCACGTGTCTGTGCGAGCGTACCCGTGTTTCTGAGAAACCACACTCTTCGTCGGTCTCTTTCCTCTCCTCTGCCTATCCCTCACTTTGTGTGCGTTTGCGGGTGCGGATGAGTGTGTGTCTCTCTCTCTCTCTCTCTCTCTCTCTCTCTCTCTCTCTCTCTCTCTCTCTCTCTCTCTCTCTCTCTCTCTCTCTCTCTCTCTCTCTCTCGTTCTGTGTATTGCTGACAAGTACAGCTTCAAAAAGACTGCACTTTAACTGACGCTGGTTACAAATTACTGCTGATTATGCAATATATTTTACATGTGTGAGTTTCGGTTTGAATTACAAAATATAATTGCATAATTGAATCAATAATTTTGTTCTCTCAGGTACGCGTATGTATATGCGTATATTCATGTATGTAACTATACATACGTATATATGCGCGTATGTGTGTGTGTGCATATATGTACATACACACACACATACATATATAAATATATATATATATATATATATATAAATATATATATATATATATATATATATATAGAGAGAGAGAGAGAGGGGGGTTGGAGAAAGAGATAAATGGAAAGAGATCTTTTAGTATTTAACAGAAGCAACAGAGTGACTCAAAGACAGACAGCTTCGTGCGTTAGCACTTTCAAACTAGTTGATAAGTAAATAAAATAACATATATAAGTATATATGTTTGTATGTATGTATATGTGCATATATATATATATATATATATATATATATATGTAAAGGAGACCACTGGGTGGACTGCTAATGTGCTAGAAGAAGATCACATGTAATGTGTCTACTAAGACCGAATTGTTCTCAATTCGGTCTTAATAGACACATTGCAAGGGATCTTCTTCTAGCACATGAGCAGCCCACCTAGTGGTCTCCTTTATATGTATTTATATATACATATACAATAATCCTTTGAGATCTCAGGTATTATTTCTGTATCTCCTTGATTCTTTAAATGTGCTTGTTCCCTGGTATTAAATTGATATTAATTAATATCCAGTTTTTTACCATATTGTTTTTATTTTATATATATATATATATATATATATATATATATATATATATATACATGGATGTGTGTGTGGTGTATGAATAATTAACCCGGGTTCTATAGGATGAAAACAGAAGTAAATTTACAAATACAGAAAAGCATCCAGCCTTTGTTTGCAAGCATCATCGTGTTATTTCGAACACTTGTAACAGCATTTCAGAAACTATGTACAGAAATTTGCTCGTTTGCTGTGGATTTCAAGACAGTCTGTTTGACAAAACTGAAAGATAATTTAGGAGATTCTATTTAGAATGGAGTTGGGAGAAAGGAAAACGGCATGAAACAGGGGATACATCGCGCTGAACCTTCAGAAAGATCGGCAACTTCAGTTGACAGAAGCAAAGTAAAGGGAATTCGTTTAAATAAAATGCTATGCCTTTATTTCAATTAATCTTACCGTTCCTTGAGAAATGATACGGCTTCAACTTTTCATAGTCTTTTAGTCTTTTTTTTTTCTTTTACTTGTTTCAGTCATTTGACTGCGGCCATGCTGGAGCACCGCGTTTAGTCGAACAAATCGACCCCCAGGACTTATTCTTTGTAAGACTAGTACTTACTTTATCGTAATCTTTTGCTGAACGGCTAAGTTACGGAGACGTAAACGAACTAACATCGGTGCCAACTGATGGTGGAGGAACAAACACAGACACACAAATACATACATTTTATATATATATATATATATATATATTCGACGGACTTCTTTCAGTTTCCCTCTACCAAATCCACTTACAAAGGTTTTGTCGGCCAGAGTAGAAGACACTTGCCCACGCTGCCACGTAGTGGGACTGAACCCGGAGCCATGTGGTTGAGTAGCAAGCTTCTTACCACACAGACTCGATTGCGCCTATTCACATTTTTATATCAAAATACATTTCGTTTCCTCCCGATATAAACAAAACACAAATCGCGTCATACGCTAAATGTAAGAGTCCCCTTTTAATGCAGGTCTGAAAAAGTGGCACTCTGATGTTTAAAACCGCAAATATTACAAAAAATTGTCACGTGAAAGTTTTGTGTCAGATGGTGTTGAAAGCAAAGCTGTTACAGAAACAATTGTAACTGATCGTTAAGGATGTGATAAAGTATTTCTTTGTCGTATGATATAGATTATAAAATATATATTTTTATATTCATAATAAATATCTCTGTGTGTGTGTGTGTGTGTGTGTGTGTGTGTGTGTGTGTGTGTGTGTGTGTGTGTGTGTGTGTATGCGTGTCAGTGTATCTGTATGTGCGACTACCTACCTGTATAACAATAGTTTGTATTTCTAAGTAAAATTATTTTGGTATCTTATATTCTTGTTTCAATGACGGCTAATTAAGACTTCTTCTGACGTCATATCGCTTTCCTCTTTAATGATAAATGAGAATCAAGCTAAGCACTAAATACTCTTGCGTGTGCATGTGCGCAAATGCACCTACGTACACATCCGAATATATTCGCATACAGTAATAGATACACACTGGCACACACTTATATGTGTAAGATACGTGTGTATGTGAGCGCTCATATGCTCCACCTCGGTTAAAGCGTTCTTCTTGGTTCAGCTGTCGCATCCTCGATGTTGTGTGATGCGAAGAAAAGGGAGGAGAGAAAGATTAGTTTTGTTTTCATTCGACAACAAAGCACACGACAACAACCTGCAAAATCTTGATATAATCTACGAGGCCATACCAAGTTATAACTGAGCAAGTACATCTCCGTACACACACAGACACACACACGTATATATGTAGACATATACGACGGGCTGCGGAAACGTTCCTGGTTTTGGGTAGAAGACTGATTGTGGTTTTCTGCAACGTGTTCCCCTCTCAGATACACACATTTGTTGCAGCGGCCCTTCGGCTTTTCTAAACCCTGTAAAAAAACTCGGATGTTTGGGCCTTCAACCAGACCTTTCGCGATAACCTTACCGACAGCAACCGTTTAGCACTCCCTCATACATTGGGCAAGTGTCTTCTACTAAAGCCTCGGGCCGACCAAAGCATTGTGAGCGAATTTGGTAGACGGAGACTGAAAAAAGCCCGTCGTATATATGTATATGTATATATATATGTGTGCGTGTGTGTGTGTCTGTGTTTGCTCCTCCGCCCTCAACATCGCTTGACAACCGATGCTGGTGTGTTTACGTCCACGTAAGTTAGCGGTTCTGCAAAAGAGCCGATAGAATAAGTACTAGGCTTACAAAGATTAAGTCCTCGGCTCGATGTGCACGCCTAAAGGCGGTGCTCTAGCATGGCCGCAGTCAAACGACTGAAACAAGTAAAAGAGTAAAGAGTACATATATATATATATATATATATATATATATATATATATATATATATATATATATATATTTCTTCATTTGTGAAATAAAATAATTACTTATCCACCAACGTGGTGTTGAGCACTCACTCCATCGTTCTACATTTACGCACACACACACACACACACACACACACACATATATATATATATATATATATGTCTCTGTGCGTGATATCGACGAAATACAATACGCTGTGAAGTCAATTTCCGTAATAGCTGATCCTATGCGCTTGTGTTTTCTTTCCATTATATTAAAAAGAAAACGCAATGTAATATAACAAGTTGTGTTATAAACGAACTCCGATCCTAAAAGACTTATATTAATCTGATGCCATGTGTGACTTATTCTAGACTGTATATCTTCACACACACACACACACACACATACACTCATGGGGAAAATAAAAGCTTAATATTAATTATTTCAGAGGAAACACTGATGGAAGAAATGCTAATGTGCATTACGCTTGATTTGAAGATAACATTGCTCTTTAAAATTTACACATTAATTCTCGTGAAGCAAAATAATTAAAACAGCCCTGGCGATTTGGGCTATTTTCTCCCAAAGCAATTCACCGGCAAGACATATGTCCGCTATCCGTACACACTCCACGTATAAGTAGATACAGACGCAGGCACATACGTTGATACCGATAAGATTATACATAAATTCTAAATATCTCCATTCACGTGAATGGAGAATATTCTTACGTTCTACGATGTGTTGTCTCTTAATATTATTATATGACTGTTTCTAATTTATTGCCTGCGAAGACAACGACTATTCTATTAGAAATAAGTTTAGAAATCAGCTGTGTTTTAGACAGACTGTAAAATGAGAAATATTTATTGGATATAACTCAAGAGACGAAATTCTAATGGTACCGTTATTAGCCATCTTATAATACATAACGACAACATATTATGACTCTTACAATTGAGACCGTCATTAGTGTTGACACGAATAACATTAGCTGTAAGCTACCGAACGCAGGTTGCACTAAGGTAGATCGGCCTTCTGGAAACATCAGCTGAATCCCGTTCAAATCATGTCCTACCATATAACAGCAGGAACAGCACTTTGGACAATATATAAACCAAGATATACTTGGCTTGAGCGAAAGGATCGGATGGTTACAGACGAAACAGTCTCTGAAGACGTAACTGCTGGATCTGCTCTGTACCAGTTTGATATAACTCGGGGCAGACATCCTCAGCATCAATTCATTTGATGTACGGCCTTCTTTTCGCGCCTCTGACGGAGACAAACAAGCCTTAATCTTCTTGTTGTAATCTGGCTGTTATTAGAGACAAATTGTCATAGAACTTAGTTTTATATTTTCTTCGTGAAATATTTGGGTTCCATACAACAGCACATCATGACGTCACGCATACATACATTATATATATATATATATATATATATATATATATATATATATATATATATATATATATATTATATGAATTTGAATTTTGTCACTGAAGAGGTCGCGTTATGTTTTACAATTTACAACTGTGGTGAGATGACTAAACTGTGTATCTTATATAGGGCACCTTGGACAAGTTAAAAATACTATACAGTTCACTTTTTTTAGTCCATGGGACAGCAAAAAGTTCGAATTTTATTGGCCAGTGTAATCAATACAGCGTTCCACCAGTGTTAGCAATTTTAAAATGGTCGGGGTTGAATTTTAGAGAGATTTGGTTATTATATTCAGTAAATAGAGTAACTACGTAGTCGTGCTTTTGGTGAATTAGACAATATGAAACTTTCAGTGAAATGTCTATGATTTGATTGGTCTCCGACAGAGAAGCCAATATGAACAACGATGTCTTCTTACCCGACTAATGCATAAAAGAAAACTGTACAGCATGGATTATAGGAAGTTTGAAGAGATAATTAGAGTGTTTGGCCGTGGTAGTAATAAGTGGTATATCTAAAAAAGAAGAGGGGAAGCGAATACAACATTAGTAGCAGTTTACAACCTGGACAACATAATGACGGAGTGTAGAGAGAGGTAACAAAGTAAAATAGGAGACTTGGTACAGAGAAGGAAAACGGCTGAAAAACAAATGCATTCATTGAGCAGACGTGAATAGGGTGGCGGTTATGGCCTGGTAGAAGGCGAGGCGGGAAGTTCAGTGTGCCGATCAATAGTATGTAGGTTTAATGATCACAAAAGGTGTTCGATTATCAAGCAATAAAAGATAGCTCTGATAAAAGGAAACTCTAATTGAACAGTAGTATAAATGAAGAAAGCTGGCAGCAAACCAGAGATTTGAATGCATAAAAGAACATAAAATAATCTAGAATGTAGGAAGTAAAAATGTAATGAAGTGGGCAAATGAGCAGCGAACTGGTTTTATTGACAACAAATCGCCCCAAGTCTGTAAAGAAAAGTTTTCTAAACAACATTATATAATGCATATATTTCTGCTTCTCCAGATCGCAATAATGGCATATCTTCAGCGTATATAGCGTTTTATAGACGAACAAATACTTTCTTTCCAATATATCCGTTTCTGCACACGAATTAATGGTAATAGATTCAATATAGCAAAACATACCTCGGATTTGGCATATGTGGACAAGTCTATATGCACTTATACATACACACACACACACACACTTATACATACATACATATATATATATGTGTGTATATATATATATACATACATATATATATATGTGTGTATATATATATATACATACATATATATATATGTGTGTATATATATATATACATACATATATATATATGTGTGTATATATATATATATACATACATATATATATATATGTGTGTATATATATATATACATACATATATATATATGTGTGTATATATATATATACATACATATATATATATGTGTGTATATATATATATACATACATATATATACATACATATATATGTATATATATATATGTATGTATATATATATAACATTATGCAACCATAGTCACACACGCACATACACACACATCAATATATGTGTGTGCGTGTGTGTGTGTGTATGTGTGTGTATATATCTTTATATATATATATGTAGTGTATGCATATATTTGTGCGTTAGTGTGTGTGCGTGTGTGCGTGTGTATTAGTAAGAGAAATCATATTTTTATCAACCGCAATGGATACAGTACGGGGTCAATGCACCCGTCTACTGTATATTCAGCTGAAATCGAAATGGTTTAGGTTCGAAACCAGCTAACGAAGCTATACGATCTTTTAGATTTTTCGCTAGTATGCTTCTTGTTCTTGATTTTGAAAGCTGCAATGCTGGAGCATCACCTTTAATGGTTCGTATCGACCCCGCCGCACCATTGCATTTTTTTGTTTTTATTTATTTTATATATCTACCAACGAAGAAACAAAAGTAATGTCAGGTACAATTTGAACTCAGAGCAAAAATTCCACAGAGTATTAATTTATTCACTACCGATTTCGTCGTCACCTCTGTATGTACGATGGGGTGCTACAAAGACCCCCTGCTTGAAAGCGATCGAGAAAGGCAGAGTTATTTTACAGGGCTTAGAAAAAATTGAAGGACTGCTGGAATGAGTGTGTGAATCTGAGAGCGGAATATGTTGAATAAAATCATAATTAACTGATTCCCCCGTATTTTCTGTTGTCCGAAGCCAGGACCTTTTCAGCACCCCCTGGTATGTATGTATGTATGTATGTATGTAAATATTGTCTGTGTATGTATGTATGTATTCAATTCTATTTCAAGATGGCTTTCGAAAAGAGAAAGATCCGGTTTGACAACCTACGTCCAAGACTCCTTCATTCGAATTTTAAACATCAACAGGGTGGTTGTTGTAGTAACGGTTGTAGTGGTTGCAGTATTTGTAGGTAGCGCTGATGGCAGCAGCAGTAGTAGTAGTAGTAGTAGTAGTAGGGTTAGTGGTGGTGATGCTGATGAAACTGGAATAATGATGACGATGACGATTATGAGGGAGTGTTGGGTAAGGAGGGGGTGGAAGAGGAGGAGGGGTGGAAGAGGAGGAGGGTGAATATGATGATGGTGCTGTTGGCGATGATAAAGGTTGTGCCGGGGTTGACGATGAGGAGAATCAGGAAGCGGACGAAAAAAAGAGTGATGCGAGATGACGGTGATGATGAAGATGATGATGATGATGATAATGTTCACTTCGCTGTCATTGACACTGTAAGAGAATGGTTCGGGCGGAAGAGGAGAGCAGTAGGGGGGGGCAGTATTACCTGAAAGAGAAAAATTAAGCGCGAAAGTGTGAAAATAGGAAGCGGTGAGAGAGTGTTGATACGCATTCCTGCAGCCTCTGGTGAGTTGAATATGCATCTTCTTTATATTTTTATTATTTCCTTTGTATTCAAGCAGGATAACCTACAATCGCCATTAACGCTGGAGCTCACCAACCAAAGAGCGATAACATTGTCTCAATCAGCTGGATTTACACAACAGAGCACAACAGAGCATTGTGACATGTGACATGTGACATGTGACTAACCATACATACCCTCTTCCTTCAACATGCTTGCCTCTTCCTAATCCCCTTACTCCTACTCCCCCACTTTACATGTGCTTTAAACCTCCTTCGCTGGCATTTTTTTTTACCACTGATGTTAACGATGCTGATGACGATGGTGATGATGATGAAGACGGCGTCTATGTTGAGGATGTTGAATCCGACGACGACGATGATGATGGTAATGATGACGATGATGATGATGACAATGATGATGCCCGTGATGATGGTAATGACGATGCTGACGAAGTCGACGGCGTCGACGACAACGATGACGAACATGATGATGATGACGATGACGATGGTGGTCGTGGTGATGATGATAATGACGACGATGGTGATGATGTTGCTACGGCTCAGGCTGCATGTAATTATTCCATCCTATTGAATCATTATCGATACTTATCAATATACATAATTCAATTTATTCATTATGCATAATTCACTTACTTTTCTACACGTGATTGTTTTTACTTATGTCAACCTCACTCTCACCCTCTCTCTCTCTCCCTCTTCCTATCTCTCACTCTATCTGTATAAATATACATGTGTATGTGTGTGTATCTATATACATGTATGTGTGTGTGCCTGTGCGTGTGTATTTAATTAGTCAAATTTTAATTATTCCTTTAAGGAAGGAGCTGATTTCTAACAAACATAAAAAGTCCCGTCGTCTAAATGTCGATAAGAAAACCAAATTCTGATTATGAACTTCAGAAAAATCTCACATATTTTTAGTTCATATATATACACATATATATATATATATATATATATATATATATATATATATATATATAATGTGTGTATGTATATAAGATGAATAAGAATGTAACATACTGCATCACACGCAGAAAGTGTAGGAGTTATTCCGATGTATCGAAACCCCTTCTTTTGTGAAATCTTAGCAATGTCAGAAACACTTCCATATCATCTGCCAGCATTTAAGAGTTACAAGCAAGCGTTTCGCCACTCACACTGTACGCTTCAGCTTAATGTTGCACCGAGGATTAACTTAGTTTTCACCTGTGGAATAGTCCTACCTGCAGTGTTCTGTCAACCGCAGCCATCTCGAGCTCGTTACGGTTGCCGCGCTTGTAAGTGATAGATAACATAGATGCTCATTTGCCAAGGTAATCACCACCTCCAGGTGATATGCCATGATTATCAAACGGCATTTACGATCAGCTCCACGTTTTTTTCTATAAGTCCAATGCACATACGCGCGTCCATGTGTGTGTGTGTGTGTGTGTGTGTGTGTGTGTGTGTGTGTATGTGTGTGTGTGTGTGTGTATTTGAGCGTGGGTGTTTGTTTGTATTATTATTTTGCTGGTCCCAGCGGCCGGGCACTGGTGCCTTTATATAAAGTCTCCAGTAGCTCATCAGATAAAGAGAAGCAATCATCTTGCTGTTTCGCACGCCAAGGTCACATTGACTCAATCTGGTGACGATAGCCGAGAGCCAGCATTTTTAGCAATTTGAATCATATTTTATTGTACTTCCTTCCTGTATCTTTATAGAATACACACACACACACACATATGTATATATGTGTGTATATATGCCTTAGGTGTGTGTGAGTGGCGTACGTAGGCATAGAGGCATATGCATGTATGCTTATCTAAGTGTATATTTAGGCGAATACACTGTCACATACATAGACACATATATGTGATATATAAAGACAGGCAGAGAGAGAGAGAGAGAGAGAGAGAGAGAGAGAGAGAGAGAGAGAGAGAAAGAGAGAGAGAGAGAGAGAGAGAGATAGGCAGACGGCCAAAGACAGTTTGGAGAGGGTGAGAGGGTGAGAGGAAGTAGATTCGGATGTCTGTTGCAAGTGTTGACGCCTTCTTGTTGGCATGTCTTCCCATACGTGTTGCCATGGTACTCTGAAAGAAAATCTTTGTTGTTATCCCCGGGAGATTTCAGTATTGATAAAGGAAGGCCTGGAGGGAAATCATCAGCTTCCACTGACAGAAATGTGGCAAAATTGAATATAACGATCCAGTCATCAATGATACACACCAACAGCAGCAGCAGCAGCAGCGGTAGCAGCAACACTACTAGTTGTAATAATGGTAATAGCAGGAGAAGAGAGGAGAAAAGAAAGAGAAGAAAATGAAGGAGAAAGTTTATCGTATACATAAACAGATCGATAGATAGATATGTATTTATTTATATATATATATATATATGTATGTACTTATACATATATATGTATGTACTTATACATATATATTTTTTTATACATATACATATGTATGTGTGTATGTGCGTATGTATGAATGTACGTAGGTGTGTATGTGCGTATGTATGAATGTACGTAGGTGTGTATGTGAAAAAAATATATATTCATGCGCCAATATTTTTATTTCTGTCATTTATCATCAGCTCTATGTTTTCTACCGATTTCAGTCAATAACTATATATCATATCAGCTTCTCACATTCCCTCTCTATGTAGTGAGATATAAAGAACGATAGATAGATAGATAGATAGATAGATAGATAGATAGATAGATAGATAGATAGATAGATAGATAGATAGATAGATAGATAGATAGATAGATAGATAGATAGATAGATAGATAGATAGATAGATAGATAGATAGATAGATAGATTTACGAATATATATTTATATTATATTTGCATACATATATATATGTATATATATTGATATATATATATTATGTATATATGTATTTATTGATGTGTGTGCATGCGTGATATCAATTCCTGGAGCCTTTTGTTTGTCATTCTGGTGTCTAGTCTACTTCCTGTATCGATATGCGACGTTTGTTGTGTGCCATTCTGTCCGCTCTGATTTCCTCGCTGGCAACAATACTTTCAACAGTTCCCCCTTTCTTTCTTTACTCCCGCTTTATTTTCTATTTTATTTGCAATAATTTCGTAATAAATCCCATTTAGTCAGGATTCACCAATATCTAATCGAAAGAATCGTCAGCGATTTTTTTGCCATTGAATTATAAAGTTTATAGCGAGGTTTCTTGTCTGTAGGTATGACTTTGTGTGTGTGTGCGTGTATATATATAGGCGCAGGGGTGGCTTAACAAGCACATGGTTCCGGGTTCATTCCCACTGCGTGGCACCTTGGGCAAGTGTCTTCAACTATAGCCTCGGGCCGACCAAAGCATTGTGAGTGGATTTGGTTGACGGAAACTGAAAGAAGCCTGTCGTATATATATATACACATACACACACATACACGAACACACATTATTTGTGTATTAAGGCTACCATTTGTTTCAAGCAAAGAAGTATCTCAATGATTGTTCATGCCAATCACATAGAAAAATTGATGTTATTCTCCATTTTCGATTTTTAAAAAATACCATTGAAACCAACAGCAGATTTAATAGACAAGCAAACAGTTTTTATCTACCAATGTACTGTTGAAGACCCATTCTCATTGTTTCGGACGCTTTGCTGCTGTCTTTGCTTAACCCACGTCCCCTGCGATGGGTAAAAACCTTTAAGGTATTCTTTCCAAAAAAAACTGCACACTTAGGACTGTATTATCAAATGTTCGTTCTTTCGTTGTGAGACCCGATGTATATTTGGCTGTTATTTCTAGAAGATCTAACGAGCAGTGATGGTGTGTTTCAGTGCTGGGGGGGGGGGGCGAATGTCAGTGCATACGACCTCGTGTGCAAGCGCATGCTCAGAAAAATAATGAACCATTAATTTTACAAATTCATAAGTATGCATGCAATCACACTCACAATAATTAAAATTTCATAATGCATTAATTAACCAAATAATTATAATGCTTCCAATACGGAATCACCAAAGATACTTTACAGTAGAATATTATAATTTAAATGAGTTTTTCTTTATTTGCATCTTAATTAGAATTTTTGGTTCTACTTTGATGAAGAAACTGAGCGAGATATTAGATGAGCAATATGGAAAGATAATTATTAGTTAGAATATAAGATCGTTACCCAAAGAACTGACACGAAGCTATTTCTCTAAATACAATTCTGAGAAAATCTGTTTACATCGGTAATTGATAGAAAGGAATAATCAAAGAGTGATTCCTGAAATATGGATAATTTTTAGTACCTGACAACATAGAGTACATAAAATTTTAAAATAGAAAGAGATAAGTCTTAATATCTGCATATCAAAATTAACAATCTAATGTAGATTAATTAAATTAAATATTAACGATTCATAATCACCATCTGGCGACAATCTTAAGTAGTCTCCTATAATCGAAGGCGGAGATCACGCTTTTGTATACCTGGAAACCTATTTTCGAATTGATCCAAAAGCTTATAAAAATTTGTAACATACATCAACATCGATTCTTGTCTTTATTGTCGGAGTTTTTGTAAATACGTCATTGAATGGCCCTCTGTGTACCACACTATCATTACAAGAAAAGATGCTGTGTCTATGATAGAATGTCATCGTAGAATTGTTGTTAAAACCAAAATACGAGGGGGTTCTAAAAAAAACAGGAACTTTGCAATACTATTTTATTCACTTAGTTTTACATGTTCACAATTTTGTCGCATTCAAAGTTTTCTCAATTTAAAGCAATGCATTGGTCCAGACGCGATTTGCACAATTGGAAGCAGTCCTGGAACTCATGCGAAGTGATGCCCTTTAAAACTTCCCCTTTTTTTTTTTTTTTACCTCTTTCACATCTGCAAGTTCCTTAACCCCAGCTTTCGTCACCAGTAATGACCTTCCGGATCAACTTCCAGCTGTTCTTTCAGTTCACGACACACGTTAAGTGACGACTGCTTTTGAACTTCCGTGAGCAAACGAGGCGCAAAATTTGCTGCAAATCTTTGAATTCGCAATTCATCGTTCAAAATTCGTTGGCAGAAACTCCAGAACACACCATTCATATCAACAAGTTCGTCAATTGTTCGATGACGGTCCTCCTAGATTGGTTCACGAATTTTCATGATGCTTTCATTCGTTCGGGAGTTAAACGGTCGTCCTGAAGCGAGAAGTGACCATTCTTAAAGTGTGAAAACCACTTGTAAAATTGTTTTGCTCATCACAGCTTTCTGGTAAGCATTTTAAGGCATCACAACTGTTTCGGCTGCCGTTTTCACCAGCACAAAAAAGAGATTCATGGAAGCACGTAGTACCTTCGTTTCAACCAACGCAAAAATCGACGAACAGGAGAGAAGAACTGCAAAATAAAGGCGCACCACGTTGCAATACGACCGCACCCAATGACGCCGATCGACAGACAGATGCGCAAGGGTCGCATCAAGTAGCTTCGAGTAGCGGAAGGCTGAACTACAACGTGTTTGCCCCACTGAGAACGTTTCCGGTTACTTTGTGGGGTAACCTTCGTAGGTATCGAAATGAGATGAATATCTTCGCTGCAGTGTCTCACGAGAAGACAGCAGCGTGTTGCCTTCATTGGGGCTATCCAATGACTGGACACTTGCTTCAATGAAACTTGTGGTCCGATGTATATATATATATATTGTTAAAGTCTGTCATACCGGCCATGACAAAGGGAAATAGCCCTGAAACTCGAGTCGCCTTTATATATATATATTTATATATTTATATATTTGATCCTTTATATTGTATACTGAACACTCAATATTTCATCTACATTCAATCCTTTATTTCATGGTGCCATCCATTTTTATTTTATTTTATTTTATTTTATATTGTATATCATATTATATATTGTATATTCCATATTCTATACCCCACATTAGTTCTGCAGGAATATAAATAAAACATAAAAAACAGACAGTGTTGGAACTCTTTTAAGCAAAATAATATATTCCTCTATACACAATCATACAAAAAACCCACCTTTTTTGTATTTATTTTTACTCGCATATATATATATATATATATATATATATATATATATAATTAACCAAGAATAAAATATTCATTGATGTGGCAAATCCTGCCAGACTGGAGCATAAATCTGAAAGTACACAAATGAAGGTGTATATCTGCAAATGTGTAAAGCCAGTCTTCAGTTTAAACCAATTTTCTCAAAAGTATCGATTTTATAATGTTAAAAAGATTATGTACTGGTATTGTTGAATTAGTCATTAAGATATCGTTTGAAAATTGATCGTTGTTTGCAGAAAGATTATCTGAATTAATCCTTATTTGACATTGGCTAGATATATCCCTCAGGACGAAATTATGAAAACTCCACAAAGATGACTAACACTTCCGAGGTTTTTCGTTTTCTTCAAACGTTTTTATCTATCGTTTATATTCAATCGATCATGGAAGTTTGACTTCATGTTTGATTGTCTTTGTTAATATTTATCACAAGTTCGATTAGCGGGCCGTTGTTTTAAAACGTCGGAACGATTACTTTACAATAATTGTTCTGCTCCCTTATATTCAGAGTTCAAATTATGTGAGGGAATTCTTTTTGCGTTTCATCTTTTTGAAGATCGACAAAAATGGAAGCAGTCTAGTACAGGGGTCAATTGTATTCACTAAGTCTTCCCCTTTTAACTAAACAACAACCAATTATTGATATTAGACACAGGGGAAGTAATTGCTAATAAGGACTTTGAGGTACTGCTTCGCATTCACACGCACATATGTGTGTGTGTGTGTGTATGTGTGTGTGTGTGTGTACACACACACATATATATATATATATATATATATATATATATATACATATATATATATATATATATTGTGTTAGTTTCACTTGACCAAACTTACTTTAAGCTTTGAACGGCCCAAATGTACGGGTTGAAGTCACACAAACTGCCTCACAGTGGGACTGAACCAAAGACCACGTTATGATGAAGATGCTGATGATGACAACGACGTTCGGGATGACGATGATGATGATGATGAATGTGATGGTGAGGATGATGAAGTTGGTGATGACGGTTACCATGCTGAAGAGATGTTGGTTATGATGTTGATCAAGAGGACGAATACGATGATGCTGCTGATGATGATGATTATGATGATGATGAGGCTACAGTAGAAAACATATGCCGAAGACGCCATGCAGTGTCGCTGAACCCAAGAGGACCACATGGTTGGAAAGCAAGCCACTTGACCACACCACCACCACCACAATTTTACTAAGTGTGGAAAGAAAGAAAAAGAAGTTTTGCAATCATTACATGAATATGTTTAGATAATGTCTCCTTTCAGCCTCGTTTCCACTAACAATGCAATTCGAAGATAATTTCTACGTCTAAAAACAACCGAATTGTAATTTTTGCTTCTTTTTTTCTTGTTTTTATCTTCTTGTTTTCAGTAGGAAAAAATAATTAATTGTCAATTAGCATGAGAAAGGGAAACAAGAATTGAATTCTAGTCACAAATTCTCAGAATCCTAATTTGATGAATTGCTTTTCTTAAAATGTATAGCGTTCATGTGTTGTTCAAAAAATTTCCATTCTTAAATATGTATTTTTTTTTTATATTTTTATCTTTCAGCCTCTTTTATGAATTTTCACATAATTCTTCAAATGTTTTTTTTCTCCTTTCGTTCGCTTTTTCTTATTGATATAAATTGTTATGAGAGACGATGGTGACGATGAAGACTATGATCAGATGATGAAGCCGATGTTGATGAGGATAATAATTATCATGATGACGATGATGAAGATGATAATGATGATGAGGAGGAGGATGATGATGGAGATGGTAATGATGACAAGAATGATGATGAAGATGATGACGGTGATTATGATGATGAAGACGATAATGACGACGATGATGCTGATGACGATGATACTCATGATGAAGACGACGACGATGATGACAATGATGACGAGTGTGATGATGGTAATGATGATGACGATGATGAGGATAATTATGATGATGACCACGACGATGATGATCGTGAAGTTGATGATGATGGTGATGCTGATGCTGGTGCTGTCGAAGATGACAATGGGATGATGGATATGGTGGTGATAATAATGCTGACGACGATGAAGATTATCCTGATGATGAGATGATTATTACTATGATGATCAGCAGAAGGAGAAGAATAATGATGATAATTATGATGATAATCCTGATGAGGATGATCAGGGGGAGGAACGGAACGTGTAGCAGCGTCAGAGATTATTACTATTATTATTATCATCATCATCAACATTATACCGTGTATGGATTTTTTTTTTTTTTTTAATTGAATCATTAATATTTCTTTTTGAAAATATAATTAATTGCAACTCGGCTAATTAAGCTTCAAATCTTGCCATTACTTTGCACGATGGATTCCTAACGATTTCTATAAAATTCTGTTAATTATAGTAGTCAACATTATTATTATTATTGTTATTATTATGTTTATTTGCCCTACAAAATGTGCACCTGCCGAGTCAAACGAGGTGGAAATAAGCACAGATAGATTTGGCAGAAACACGAGAAAGTCCATCAAAATGTTTTGCTGTATTTGTCCTACTGATTTCCTTCCCGTGTTCAAATCCGGCCGACTTCAACTTTGCCTTAGCGTCCACCGGGTATCGATGAAATGAAATAGTCTAGAACTAGATGCTGGGTCTCGATGAAATCGATTACCAATCCCCCGCCCCCAATATTGCTGTCCTTGTGCCGACATTTCGAAGAAGTATTAGCATGCTGGGAAAAATGCTTGGCGGCATTCCGTCCGCCTTTAAGTTCTGAGTTCAAATTCCGCTGAGGTCGACTTTGTCATTTATTCTTTCGAGGTCGATAAATGAAGTACCATTTGCGCTCTGGGGTCAACAAATTTGGGGGAAGAAGGAAATTGATTACATCGACCCCAGTTTTCAACGGGTACTTATTTTATGGACCCCGAAAGGATTAAAGGCAAAGTCGACCTCGGCAGAATTCGAACTCAGAACTTAAGGATGGACTGAATGTCGCTAGGGATTTTGCCCAGCGTGCTGACGATTCTGCTAGCTCGCCACTTTAATTACATCAATAATAATACGTAGTATTATCATTGGCATAGTGACCCTCCAAGGAGAAAAAAAATGGATTTCTTTCAACACGTGAATTCACATCAAGAATCTTGCCAACCAAATACAAAGATGTGAGTTTTGTCTTTTGCATTGTTTTTCGCAACATTTTTTCTACGATTTCTTGCTTTGAAAGTGATATTATCGTATTCTGGGAGATTATTCTGTCAGTAAAAATAGCTTGCTCACAGTTTCAATCAATTAACTAATTAACTAATTAATTAATTAATTAATTAACCCTTTCTTAAAGTATCTTCGTCGACGTCCTGTATGAGACTCGGGAGGGGATCGTCTTTCCGTTTCTCCATTAAGGTCTGTATGGATTACAAGAGTTGGTATTCCCTGCATCTCCTTACTTAAATGGTGAAGAGTGATGAGTGTCTGACAGCAACCTGGATGTCAAGGATCAATCCTTCGTCGCGCCTTCACACACATCCAATTAATTGAAATGTGAGCAGACGTCTCACTCCAACGGCGACCATACTTGATCACTGTCGACATTGTCCTGAACTGGTCATAATTAATTAGAGCGTGACTGAAGGCGGATATGGTAGTGATCTGCTTACGATATATATTACAAGAGTGGAGGCGCAATGGCCCAGTGGTTAGGTCAGCGGACTAGCGGTCATAGGATCGCGGTTTCGATTCCTAGACCGGGTGTTGTGAGTGTTTATTGAGCGAAAACCCCTAAGGCTCCACGAGGCTCCGGTAGGAGGTGGTGGCGAACCCGGCTGTATTCTTTCACCACAACTTTCTCACATTCTTACTTCCTGTTTCTGTTGTGCCTGTAATTCAAAGGGTCAGCCTTGTCACAGTATGTGTCACGCTGAATATCCCCGAAAACTACGTTAAGGGTACACGTGTCTGTGGAGTGCTCAGCCACTTGCACGTTAATTTCACGAGCAGCCTGTTCCTTTGATCGAACCCTCGTTGTCGTAACCGACAGAGTGCCACGATATTATAAGAGATAGAGCTTGGCTTGTCGTAAAACCGCGGTTCCCAACTGGGGTGCTTAGGACCCTCAGGGGTCAGGAATAGATTTCATTGTTTAAATTTATCTGCAATAAATTGGTTCGTCTTCTTCAACGGACGAAATAATCTAAAACTTATTTTCATACAAATCCTGATAATATTTACAGGGCTGACATTTACAGGACTGACACACCGTTAAAATCTGGTGAACTGACCATTCATACGGAAGCAGAAATATCTGACTGCTTGGCAAGTCTCATTCAACCGAATTCTATTTCAACTAACGATACTTTCAACTATAATTTAATCATAAAAAACGGAGAGACTTTCCAAAATCAGAGGAGCACAGCCTCTTGTCCATCCATTGCACGTTACATTTGAATATGAAAAAGTGAGGAAACCGGTTATGTAACTAGAAATAAAGGACTTCAAGTGCATTTTCAGTTTCTTTTTTGTCTTTGATATACACAAACACATGCGTGAGAGAGAAAGAGAGAGAGAGATAGGCTTTCGAGGTAGGAACGGGAGAAAGGGAACATAACATAAACATTCCATTATAGAGGTACTAAATAAAACACGTATACATATGAGTGTATTTATATACACACACACATGCATGTATATATACATATATATATTCATATCTGTGTGTGCACGCATGTACATACAGGTAGATATAAATATACACACATATACGTATGTATATATGTATATGTGTGTGTGTATATATATATATATATATATATATATATATTCACATACATATAAACATATACATATATATGTATATATATGTGAGTGTATATATATAGATATATATCTATATATATATGTACATATATATATGCATATATGTGTATATATATATATATATATGTACATATATATATGCATATATGTGTATATATGTGTATATATATATGTACATATATATATATATATATATACATATATATATATATATATATATACATATATATATATATATATATATATATATATATAATATGTGTGTATATATATATATATATATATATATATGTGTGTGTGTAGATATATATATATACACACATATATAAATATATATTCATACACATATCCGTGTGTACGTGTCTGTTAAACTGGGAATAAAATTTTCCCCCAAACAACACCAGGAACTCCATGCTTGAAGGTTTTATAAAAAGGAGAAAATAAATATTGTCTCTATTCCATTATTGATATTTTAAATATCTCTCTATAATATCTATTAAAGACGCTGAAATTGGCCATTAAAAATTGAACAGCCTATTTTAATGTGTTTCATAGATTTCAGCTTCAGATATTTGATACACACACGCATACAAACACGAAACCACACACGTGTATAATTTATATGTGCGTGCGCATGAGTGCGTGAGTATGTTGTTGGAAGTGTGTGTATGTAGTGTATTATATAAGTTAATAAACGTAGCGAAAACTCAATTTAGATGAAGAGTGAATCTGCTAAATATGAAGGACGAAATGAATAAATGGCCTTCGATGGGTTGATAGATGCCGTCACATAGTTTTGTACTCCGTTACATGGGGCTACGAAATCGAAGAGTCATTTTCGGCTTGATTGGGAAAAGGAGAGATTGGGATTTTTGCAAATGACTCTGGGGATTATTGCTGGTACGTTCTCTAGAGATCAGCAAATATATCGAGAGGATGTGTAAGGATTTCAGAGTTTTTTACAAAACTCAAGAACAATAAGATCCTCCCAGAAGGATAAGAGTGAACGGATCAGTGCACAATAGGTGCTGACTCCCAGTAGGAAGGAGAAAAGCCCGTGTGCTACAGATGTGGAAGCATAAATCAACTGAGAGATTTTTACCCCGGAATAAACAAAAGCAAACAGACAAAAAAGAATGGCAGAATCTAAATCAATTCCACTTACCTGTGGAACTAAATAATATTGTAGTTGTTGTTGTTACTGCTGTCGGTGCTACTCTAACAGAGATCTGATGTAGGAATGTGCTACTCTGACAGAATTTCTGGCGTAGGAATGAGAGAAAAAGAAAAGGAACTCGCTCTTCCTCCTCCTTTTTAACAGCTGTGGTCATAGACACGGAACATCCAGTAGTAAGAATACAAGCTTTTCGTTCCAACACATTCAGGCAGTGTTTGAAGTGTTTAAGCTAAGAAATTGAACCTGGATTAAAGTTTAAAGACAAAAGAATTAAAAGGAACTCCTCGAGGAGTTCGAAACTCACGAAGGTCGAAACTCTCCACTGAAAGACCACCACGCCCCCTCCGCTTGTACTCTCCTTCAGACACTTGTCTATATCTTGGTTCGCTGTTCCTAAAACATCAATTATTATAGGTACGATCTTTACCGTTCTCATGTTCCAAATTCTTCCTATTTAAAATTTTAAGGGAATTTTTTTTTTTTTTTTTGGTTTCCGTCCTCTTTCTTTTCTTTCTCGTTCTTCTTCTTATTATTGTCTTCATCATTATTATCATAATCATTTAAGGCATCGAGCTGGCAGAATCGTTAGCATGCCGGAAAAAAATTCTTAAATGCTTAGCGGCATTTCGGCCACCTTCACGTCCTGAGTTCAAATTCCGCCAAGGTCGACTTTGCCTTTCATGCTTTCGGGGCCGATAGATTAAGTACCAGTGAAATACTGGGTCGATGTAAAGAAAAATGTCCAGGCTTTGTGCCTTTTATAGAAAGAATCCTTATTATTATTAGTAGTAGTGGTAGTAGTAGTAGTAGGAGGAGGAGGAGGAGGAGGAGTAGTAGTAGCATCATTGTTATTTATTTATATTATTATTTATTTATTTTGAAAGGTCCATCCATCTCTGCCAGGAACAATAGAGGGGAATTTAGTCGATGATTCACGCAACGTTAGGCCTCATAATTCATTCTTAATGATGGTTAGGCTCATCAGAGACAATACACCGCTGACAACGACCTCCTTCCTCAACAAACCAAATTTAGATAATGCGGGATCTCCTTCTGCATCTGTTAACATTCCTATATGCAAGCACGCACAGGTAGCCATGCACACACACAAGTACACACACGCACAAACATACATATATATATACATATATATATATATACATATACATGATGAGGGTTATATGCTTATGTATGCACGTGGCTACATATATGTGTGTATTTCTAGAGAAAGAGGTTTATATACGTGTATGAATAAATGTTATGCGTGTCTGTGTGCATGTGTGTCTAAGTATTTCTTTCTCTCTCTCTCTCTCTATCTATATACATATATATATATATATATATATATATATATACACACACACACATATAGATAGAGAGCGGGAGAACGCGATAGATAGAGAGAGAGAGAGAGAGAGAGAGAAAGATAAATAGATAGACAAATAGGTAGATAGTGGGTAGTATACATATATATGTGTGTGTGTGTGTGTGTGTGTGTGTGTGTGTGTGTGTGTGTGTGTGTGTGTGTGTGTGCGCGTGTACACATATATATGTATGTTTGTACGTGCATATATATTTCTGTTTATGGTGATGATAAATATTCTTCCGATTTCGAGATGAAATTGAGTTACAGAAATTAGGTTTTATGCCTACGTGTGTGTGCGTGTGTGTATGCATGTGTGTATGCAGCCGTGTGTGTGCGTGTATGCGTGATACGATGGCGCTTGATTACTCGACAGGGTGTGACATTCAAACAGTGATAGTCCTTCTGATCATGTGAATGCACCGACATATATTGGTGTATGCGTACAACACGGAGAAAATCAATTAGGACCAGAGTAAAATAAATTCTATCTAATCTTTAATATTTAATCCTTGATTGACTTTGTAGTCACTTCCCTTCATTATAAATTTCCAATATATATGTGTGTATATGTGTTTGTGCGTATATGTATATTTAAATATGCATATATATATATATATATATATATATATATTTATTTATTCATATATATATATATATATATATATATATATATATATATTGCGTATACACGTAAATATTACATATATGTGAGTGGATTGGTACGTGGCTGGGGGTTGTATGCGTTCAAATCTATGTAAGACGTTCGTCTACTTGCGAACAAGAAAAAAAAATGACTTGTGTTACTCACAAAAAAATCCCGTTGCTCGTTCCGAGATTCGAAACTACGACGGTGAGTAAAATACTCGCTTGCAATTCAAAGCGCAAATCCCTAACCTATAGATCACTTTCTTATACACACATTCATATATATATATATATATATATATGAAGGCATATATATATATATATATATATATATATATATATATATATAAAAAGGCATATATATATATATATATATATATATATATATAAAAAGGCATATATATATATATATATATATATATATATATATATAAAGGCATATATATATATATATATATATATATATATATATATAAAGGCATATATATATATATATATATATATATATATATATATATAAAAAGGCATATATATATATATATATATATATATATATATATATATATATATATAAAGGCATATATATATATATATATATAAAAAGGCATATATATATATATATATATAAAAAGGCATATATATATATATATATATATATATATATATATATATATATATATAAAAAGGCATATATATATATATATATATATATATACTCATGCATACAGGATTATGATTATATATGCCTTTATGCCTCTATGCATATACACGCATCCAGATATATATATATAGAGAGAGTCGCCAGTTTATCATAGACAAGATATTAGTTTTTCAAAAGAACGCAATGGAGTAAAAGACCTTATTATTTTCTTATCGTGTGTCTAATATATTCACATGTACAATAAAATCTTTGCTTTTGGTCACCATATACATACACACATCTTTGTATATATACAGATATATACGTGTGTCTGCGAGCGCATCACTGAATGTGTATGCCTCTGTGTATGTACTTGTTTGACTGAATGTATGTGTTTTTAGGTACGGAGCGTTCCATAATGGATAACCGCTTCTATCTCAATAAACTTATAAATTCACACACAGACATCGAACAATCCAAACACATTTCGAAGCAGTCATACACACGCATACACAGAGATAGATTGATACAGTTACTGATAAATACGGGAAATCATGAATACGTAATGTGTCAAAGCATCTCTTTTTTGCTTTCACATACATACACACACACACACACACACATGTATATATATATATATATATATATATATGCAAGAAATACGTTTGTAAAATCATCCTGATTTGATTTATAACATCATTTACTTGCATATAATTGGCAAAATTCTACCTATCTCTACCAGACTGCAATATCAGGGCCTCGCACCACAGGCAAATCATAACTTTAAATGTGACTTTACACTTTATTACTAACTCTGCCAACGAACTAAATATTTATGAAAGTATATATTCACACGAGTGAATTTTCTTGATTTTAATCTTGCCGAAAATTGGCAATAATAATCGGATTTACGTCTACATAATTTTTGAATTTCCACCTGGGGAAAAGGCAATTTATTCAATGTCAATAACCATGGACTAGCTATTGCTTTTTCAGCATGATTTGTCTGAAGGATATTTTGCAGTCTCTTACCATTCCATTCGATTCCATGCAATGCAGAGACTGAGGAAATAATTTGTTGCGATTAACCTGTCTTCCCAAGATCACATGAACAACACATTTGTTGCAGGACTGTTTGGGAAAATGCGAAAGAAATGTTCGTTTTTTTCTCTTACTTGCGGCAAATCTTGTATATTCATACAAACGTACATCCATACAATGACATCTATCTGACTATATATATAAAATTTAGAGGTAATACTTGACAATAGATAGATAGATAGATAGATAGATAGATAGATAGATAGATAGATAGATAGATAGATAGATAGATAGATAGATAGATAGGCAGGTAGGTAGGTACATATATAGTTAGACACATACATACATACATACATACGTACATACATACATACGTACATACATATACGGGTTATAAACATGTCTAAGTGATAATCTGGATGAGCTTGAGTTTTCAGGGAAAGAAATCAAAAGTACAAATATCTCTCATAAGCAGAACAGTAAACATGTGCAAACTTTTTCACAGGTTCAAAACGTGACATTGTTTTTCTTAGAAAGCTTCATCGTTGGAATTTTAATGACTTTGTTAGAAAGCAGTTCCTTCCTAACGTGAACACTTCAAATATTAAAAGCAAAGGAGAACACTTAAAAACATACATACATGAAAATATACCTATGAGCACGTATACATACATACACTAATATATACTAATATATTCGGTTTGGTGTCTTCATTTTTGTTATTCTAATCCCAGGTATTTGGCTGTCGAATTCTTCGGTTGGTTTCAGGTGATATTCATAGTTATTTACGCTATTGGTTTTTCGAACAGACACTCCGAACAAACCCGCAGATATAGCTGGTTTTCATTCTTTTCTCTACATGAGTGATATCCCCTTACATTATAAATCGACATATGCAAGGAGAGGAGATCCGTGCGATTCTTAACCAACGAATTGTATAATTATTGTTAATATGGCTTATCAAATTTGGGCGAAAACATGTTTATCTTTGTGTTCTTCACAGAACAGCATTTTTGCAGAACTGTCGTATGTGGAGCTTACTACATTTCTGAAAAATGTTAAACCGTTGCACTACACTTTGACAATTTTCATCTGAATCAAATTTCATCTGATACGATAGTTTGACCAAAAGAACCGGCTATTGTAAGTAAATTTAAATATTGTCAAAAAAAAATGCTTTTGGCCAAATTTGGACATACGACAGTTTAACATGAAGGTGCCACCGTATTGAAAATTTATTACATAAAGTTCATTTCAATACTTATTCCTTGAAAAGATTTCCTTTCCTTAGTTTGTTACTCATATATATATATATATATATATATATATATATATATATATCTATAAACAAACATCTACACACATATATGATGTAGGTGTGAGTGTGGGTACAGCCATGAAGCGCTCAGTGGATCATCTAGGTCCATCACTTATGTCATCGGAACATTACGCTGAACCTCTGAATAATAGGAATGTAAACCAACCAATATAGACAAACATAATCAGAAAGTGACACCCCAAGCACAGAAGTGCATACGCACCACCCTACACACTCGCACACATACATATATACATAAATACATACATATATACATTTCTGTTGACAACTTGGTGGTGATATTTCAGCTGTAGCAAAAGTAATTTACTCAATCGATCTTCTGCTTTTTTCCTCCCTAAAGGTGAGAGTTGTCATTGTGTAATCTATAACTTTAGCAATATTTCAAAACTGGTGAATTTACACTGACTTTGCTAAACCCGGCTGCAATACATCACGACAAAATAGATAAGTCTCTTGTTATTGTACAGACAGACAGAGAAACAGATAGATAGAGAGAGAGAGAGAGAGAGGAACAGACACATAGACAGACAGACACAGGTAGATAGGTAGAGAATGACAGACATACAGGCAAATAGATTGACAGACAGTCAGACACAGATATGGATTACATCTACCTGGTGGTTAACCATATGTACAGTACCGTGCAAAAGTCTTCGGCTATTTTAAACTATTGTAAATTTCTACTAATTGCCAACTTGTAAATGAATATTTCGCATTGCGATTTTTACAGATGAAACATTGGCCCTGTTGGAGTCATTTCCATACCAAACCCTTAAATTTTCTAGTATATACGCCAGACTTCTTTTCCGCTTCCGTCCACGTAGGCCCGAGGTCTTCGTAGAAGTCACTTACCCAAAATGCCACACACATTTAGGTACGTAGTTTCAATATATGTATATAACTACTTAGGTCAAATAATTCGATTTAAAAACTTCGAGGAGGTGCTCCAGCATGACCACAGTCTGATGACTGAAGCAAGTACAAAATAAAATTGTAGATAAAAATCAACAAAAAATTTACAATAAAAACTAGACAATTTCTTTGAAAGAATCCTGCATATCAAAATGATGGCTTCTAAACTTTCGTTTTAATCAAATTAATTTTTTTTTTTTTTTCGGAATTTAATATAATGGTCATTCCGCTTCCATAAATGAGACTCTACAAGGAAAAGCTTTCTATTTCGTTAATCACTTCCTTAATTTCGCAGATAACGACTTCAAATTACGAATGCAAGTTAGAAAATTAATTCACTTTCTTCACGATCCTGTATATGCGTAGTGTAATTATTTATTGGCGACACCGTAGGAGCCAGAGGCTCAATAGAGATATCGAATTAAATAGATTTGTATATTAATAGCTTAATGTACATAAATGTCGGCCGACTGTAGAGTTTATAGGGAGAAGAAACAGACAAATACATACATGCATACATAGATACATACATACATCGCACCCTGTATATATATATATATTTGTATGTATGTATGTTTGTATATATATATATATTTGTATGTATGTATGTTTGTATATATGTATATACATGTGTGTGTGTGTGTGTGTGTGTGTGTGTGTGTGTGTGTGTGTGTGTATAGCGAGAGAGAGAGGGGGAGACAGAGAATATGAGGAATTTTTGCTCACTTGTGATCTAAACGAATAGGTACGCTAAGTGCGTGGTATACTTGGTCTACCGTTAAGTTCCACGATCACAGCTAAGGCTGGATCTAGGGATCTGTGTTAGGTTTCCGTTACAGCAGGTATATATTATATTGAAGGCAGAACGAGTATCTCAAGTAATTTAGAATGGTTTAATTACGGGTAGATGAATTGGAATTCTTACTGCCGCTTCTGGGATAACGCAAGTGGTTGGTTAGCATGTCCGTGTACTGGGTATTCCGTCATCAGTGACAAGGTATGAATATTTTAGGCAGGGAAAATTTACACTTTACAAGGAATAAAATTCGCAGTTTATAAGGAATAAAATAAAAGAATAAAAGAGTAAAACAGAAGAATAACGAGTGAAAGTAGTTAGAAGGATATAGGCAGGAGAATAATTCTCACAACTCATCTTCCGTATCACCCGTTATCTATGTTTGTTTATTCTCGGTCCAATATTCTCCGCAACATTTGCGGCTACCACCAGCATGGGAGGCATATCAGTCGTATCATCAATGGTGCAAAATTGAGTTGTGCCATCTAGTTGACAAATGATGACGAATTAGGGACCTTGTGTATCTGTTTAACGTCCGTTTCTGTACTCAATATACGTTTTCCGTTCGTCTGTGCATGTTTTGATGTCGTTGACCAGGCAGACGGTGAGTATGCACCCCATGGTGCACTCTGTGTTATTTTTCCTAGGCAGAGCTTTCCTCGGTGGAATTTGAACTCAGAACGTAAAGTAAGACGAATGAATATTATATATTGAAAGAGCAACATGAGCATATAGACACATCTGCGCGTAGGTAGGTAGGTAGGTAGGTAGGTAGGTAGGTTGGTAGATAGATAGATAGATAGATAGATAGATAGATAGATAGATAGATAGATAGATAGATAGATAGAAGGACTACAAAGATTATAGACAGATTATAAGTATATACTTTGTGTGCAGAGTATGTGACTAGAGGTATCACATTTCTACACGTATGTGTACAAATGAAAGTAAAAATGGCTTAGAAATCTATCTGTATAATTAGATGGATATACGGACATACTCTCGGAGCCCCACCCACAGATAATCAGACGTAGACACATAGACTGCGTGTGCATGTACGGGAATGTCTTAGCGTATATGTGTGTATATGTGTGTGAATCTTTGGAATATAGTATATGTGCACAATAACGTCTTTCGAATATCCTTAATAGCATGCTGATACCATTCATACTTGGACTCTATATATATATATCTTGTTAAACATGTAATTTAGCAAGCGACCGTTTTGCTTAGACATATCGGGATACACAAACACACATGCACTTGCATATATACATGTATATATACACACACACACACACACACACACATACACACATGCATATGCACACGCGCGCACAACCGCATGCCTTTCTACGAACATAACTCATATATACACATATACATATGTATAGATTATTCTAAGCTTATATATACGCGTGTGTATACATATATATACATATACATGTATATACACGTATATATATATTTATATATATATTTGTATTCATATATATGAGTGTGTATGTGTGCGTGTTTGTATGTGTTCTGAGTGCGTTTGTGTAAATGTATGTATTTGTATGAAGAATAAGTCAATGATATCTATTTACATGTACTTATGTACAAATATATATACGTGTGTGTGTATGTGAGTGTGTGTGTGCATATATATATATATGTCCGCGTGTGTGTATAATTGGAAGCATATGTGTGTGTATATATATATATATAAATGGAAACGTGTCTATATGTATATATATATATATATGTATATATATATATATATATATATATTTATATACACGCACACACAGACATGCAATTATCTTCCATTGCAATGTAAAAGAACGTGCTTCTATTCCCTTCATATCGTTGTCTGTGTTACATAATGACAATCCTACTAGTGCGCTTCCGTTTAACACTTCAATATTTATTATTATGTGTGAGCTAATACAAATTAACGACTACATCATTTTTTTTCGCATAGAATCCCGCCAATAAGTAAATATTTGACAACCAAATCTTCACATATAGCTTAACTTAATATTTTATTACCTTTTTACTTCTTTTCATTTTCTCCTCTCTTTTTTTTTTTTTTTCCAATGTTTCTTCCAATATAAAACGGTTTCCTAAATTTGTACTTTTTCTTTCATTTTTGGCCAAAATTCTTGTACTTGTTTTTCTACTTCTTATTCTTCTACTCGTAAAAGCTTTCTGGATAGCGAAATCACGTACCAAAATGTGTGCTGTGTAATTTCGGAGTTTCTTAACTTTAGAATAATCTCGAGATATTATTAAAATGTATTATAGATTTTTTCAATTTTATTTGTTTATTTATTTGGTTTTCTTAGATTCAATATTTTGTGGTGTCCTACCAAAAGAAATAACGACTAGTATTATTGTTATTATTACTATCATTATTATTATTATTATCATTATTATTATTATTATTATTATCATTATCATTATTATTATTGTTATTATTACTATCATCATTATTATTATTATTGTTATTATTATTATTATTATTGCTGTTGTTGCTGTTGCTATTCATTTTCTTCTTATCATCATCATCACCACCATCACCATTATCATCATCAGCACCGCCATCATTATCATAATCATCTCGTCATTATCATCATCATCATCATTATAACCATCATCATCATTCTCTTCCTCCAACTCCTCCTCCTCATCATCATCATCATGTGTTGTGGTAGCAATATCAGAATTATTATCAGTTATTATTATTGTTGTTTCATTTCGGTGTTTGGTTATTATTATTAACATTATTATTAACATTATTATTTTATCATTATCAATCATCATTAGCATCATCAAGATCATCATCAGCACCATCATCAACACCGTCATTATTATCATTATTATTATTATTATTACTACTATTATTATTATCATTTAACTTAATAGAATATTAATAAATGTTATCATTACTTGAGGAATTTAATTAAATTACAAACGTTTGAAAGACACACACACAAAAAATCTGTTTCATTTCAAAAATATAGGTTTTGGGCTGACACCAAAATTGCAAATAAAATATTATAATCTGATTGTAAGAAAAATAATTCTGACACACGAAAATAAATAAAATATAATTAAAATTTTAAAGTAGAATTTACTCTTCGATTTATTGATATTTGTGTTATTTTCTTTCACTTAATATAAAAATGAAACGAGAGTGTTCAGTTTACATATAGGTGGAAAAAGAAAAATCTAATAGATGGACGTAAAACATAGCATTGCCATGAATATGATTAAAATGTGTCTCTTATTCTTTAAATAAAAGTACGCGCTGATTGTATATGGCGGCCATTTTAGAAATTATAACCAGATCTGGTAGACGGATTCAGTAACTAAGAGAGTAGAGTTTCGAAGTCTGTCACAGATACGTTATTGTTATACCTGTATAACAAGACAAAATTACAGGTATCTAGTGGATGTAAGGGTATGTATTTGTGGTTAGGGATGAAATAATCGCTGTTTTATGGAGTAAAGTGTTACGTCATAATCTTCCTTACGTCGTTGTAAGTGGTTCGGTTCCTCTGTGACGACAAGGAATCCACTTAACGAGTGGATGGAGAATATAAACTAACTTCCTACCAGGCTGTTGTATTAAGTTTCTGAATATTACGGTAGGCCCACTGAATCAAACTAACGAGAAGATCAATTCCGTTCACCGTGTGTTCGGCTGTAAACACACACACACACACACACACACACACACATTATATATTATATATATTGCTGGCATGTAAGTGATGTCACTTTTCATATATATTTAGTGATGTGCAACATTTGACGTGCGCATGTTAATTTCCATTATATCCTTTATATTGTATCAAAATTTCATAAATTTATTTGTGAAATTAAGGAAAATGTTAAAAATTGAAATACATCTGTTACTTTTGGGACATGCTGTGTGTATATATATATATATATATATATATATATATATATATAAGAGAGAGAGAAAGAAAGAGGGAAAGAGAGAGACAGTTTAGACCTTCCTCTTGTTTTATCTCTTGATTTCCCCACGTACCAGCGTCCTATTGTCAAATTGAATAAATAGTTCATGTGCTCAGAGCCAAGAGATTGCTTGGAAACACAAGACGTATTTTAAAATTCTACCGAGACACCTGCTTCCACAGCGAGATATTAGCAACAGCTCTTATGATTTTACTGTACACACACACACACACACACACACACACACACACACATTATATACATACATGTATGTAAGTATGTATATAATCTGTGTGTGTACGTATGTATGTATGTATGATGCAAATAAATTTCATTCTTCAAACTGAAAGAACACAAAGCATAATTTAACGCCAATGATATGGTTTTCAAACTTTGTATCACTTTACTTTATTGCGAATTACCACCTAACAATATCTAAAAGTGATTGAGGAAATTGCCTTGGTTGAGAATATGTTATCTTTGATATTTCTCTCTTTCTGAAATATAAATAAAACGCTGATAACCTATTTTGAGCGTTTATTTCCTCTTTATTAAATGTGAGGATAAATGGTTTTTATTTAATGGTTGCATGGCTTTTTAATTTTTACAAACTGATAGTCAAATTAATTTGTTCAGTTATCTTACGAAGCTCAGACTGCACAAGGTCGTGGAGATTTCAGTGTTTCTGTACGAGTGTTGAATTTATATACTTAAAACCGACGCGATGTGAAGTACCCAAGTGTTCAAAGGGCTGCAGTGAATCTCGAACGCAGAATTAGAACAACATCGTCAAGCAGTAATTTTTCTAACAATTTTGATAAACGGTTTCTGCTTCTTGCTACAGGGAAGCGCTGAGAGCCTGACTGGTGCTGCCATAAACCCAGCCGTGGCTTTCAGTCTAAAATTGTGAATTAGTGAAACACATCACCGTCGTTGTCCAAAACGTTGTGAAACACAGACGAAATTAAGGGACATTGCCTGAGATGGAAGGAATATGGAAGGAACTTTGGGCTTGGGAACAAGCAAGAACATCCTTCCTGATGAAGTGTACCTTCGACGTTTTGCCTTTACCGGCGAATTTAGTCCGGTGGAACATACAAACAACTGACGAATGTAGATGCGGAGAGAAAGCGAAGGTGAGACATGTTCTGTTAAACTGAGGCTAGCACTAGACAAGACATACATGGCGTCATAATCAACACCTCGGTGTTATAAGCGCAGCACTCAAGAAGATCGAGGGATATAATAGGGAAGAGTACCCAAAAGTGGATAAGCGCAGAAAAATATACTTCCAGAAGGAGGGAAAAAGGACATAAGGCAAGGCTTTCAAATAAAGTATACGAGTCAGACGAAAGAAGGAAGGGATACTGGGAGGTGGCCGCGGATTTGGAAAGATTGTTAATATTTCTATTCATAAAAACAAAGAAAAAGACTGGATTTAATCCTATGGAATACAGAACGGAGAATTGGAATTTTGCTTAAGCTGATAGTGCCATGGGAAGAGGACATCGCTAATTCAGAGCAACAGAAGGAGAAGAGGTATGAGAGATTAATCAAAGAGTGCAGAGAACAGGGATGGAATGTCGAGTATTACTACCTGGCAGTGGGGGGGGGGGGGCTAGAGGCTTCATTGAAAGGAAAATGACGACGTTATTTAAAAGAAGGTTTGCATTTTCGAGCTCAGAGCTGAGAAAATTATTATGGAGGATATAGGAGTCAGTCGAAAGAGCCAGCTTCTCTATATGGTTGAAGCGAGAAGACCCAAAATGGCTTGAAAGTCATAACAGGCCACGGGAGAAATAGCGTTGCTAGGTGAGGCTGGCTGACACTTAAGCAGCATCGCTGATTGACAGATGGGCCACAAGGCAGCGATCTCGTGGGCCAAGGCAGCGCCCTTCTCCTGGTTCGAAGGCTAGTACCTCCAAACAGCTGGTCGGCTCTGGCTGCTGGAACTGAAACTAACACGACACTGTTGGATGGCAGGCTTAGAGAGGGTGCAGGCGAAAACTATGCGCCCTTCCCCTCCATTGGTCAGTTGAAGCTTAGACAGTGTCACGTGACAGTTAGCTGGTGCTCGTTGCTGCAGCTTAGCCGCGAGTATTTAAAGGGAAATTTGGCAGGACGGTCATTCGCCCACTGACATTCGCTGACGCTGCATCGAAGAAACCAAAGAACATAAGAAAAAAGGAGAAAGAAAAGAACGCATTCAACACCAGAGCTGAAGACACTTACGAAAGCGGGGTGGACGCCACGTCGTAAACGGGAGAGGAGTAGGGGCCGAAACTGGATGTGGTTCCTTCTGATGTCTTTAGCCACTGGATGGTATAAAGGAGCTGTTGAGGTAGCGAACCACGAAATGTGGTTGGAATTCCTATACGATGTGTGCATATATTTATAGTGTGTCGGAATTTTAGTGAATTAATGAAACACATTGTCGTCGTCGTCGTCGTCATCGTCCAAAACGTTGTGAAACACAGATTTGGACAGACGAAATTAAATGTCGTAAATAAATTACGTCCAGCACTGAACGGCTTCTGTTGTACCATTCAACTTAACTACGCAACACCGCTCTATTCCACTTCGCCTCCCTTAGTTTCCAAAAAAAGAAAAAAAAGAAGTCATTAAAGAAATGGAAATGTCAGATGTAGTGACCTGTTTAAGATTTCGCAAAACAGTTCGGTCAGTAAGTTCGGAGAGAAATACAAAACGAACGAACACACACACACACACACACAAAGTTGGACACACACGTATAAAAGCGAAAAATATATGCATAGATACACACACACACACACACACACACACACACACATATATATATATATATATACACACACACACAGACTGTGTGTGTGTGTGTGTGTGTGTGTGTGTGTGTGTGTGTGTGTGTGTGTGTGAGAGACAGACAGACAGTGATATTGATTAAAATATATATGTATTTATTTTAATATATATGCCTCGAGTTGTTTTTTAAATTCAGTTACTCAACATAATACGATATATTAATATAAATTGCTCTCAAAACTTTTGTGTGGTGTTTTTGAGTAGATTATTTCTTAAAGTATTTCGTTTTATATTTAGAAATATCGATGCTGATCCTATGAAGAACATTTGTTCTCAGTCGCCAGAAATACTGTTCCCAATTTTAGTCACCGCATCTCATCAAATTCACTACGATACTCGAGGATCCAACGCCACTGCGCTAAGAAGATTAGATTATTTCTCTACAACAGACGAGCTAAAAGAAGAGAACTGAAATAGATGAGGATCCACTTGCAAGAAGGACCACGTGAAAGATGTGCAAGGATTGTGTCTATGTGGTTGAGAAGCTTCCTTCCTAAGCAAATGATTCCAAGTTCAGTCCCACTGATCCGCACCTTTGGTATCGAACTAAGTCATGTGCGTGGATTAGGTAAACGGAAACCTAGGGTATTTTTCGTGGTAATTGCTATTTTTTTTTCTTCAGCAAACACATTCACACTCATGCATAGACACACATACTTTTATCTACCCATATGCATGCACATAGGTATATCCTTGTGCACTCCATCATATATATATATACACACAGACGTGTTTATGTATATATATACACACAGACATATATATATATATATATATATATATATATATATATATAAAGAGAGAGAGAGAGAGAGAAAGAGGTGGAGGGGAGAGTGGAATGGAGAGAATGAGAGGGAAAAAGAGAGGGTAAAGGAAGAAAAAGAGAGAGTGAGACAGATTTACATATATGTAATGTGTGTGTCTGTGTGTGTGTATATATATATATATATATATATATATATATATATATATACATGCATGGATAGTGTTTAAAACCGCTCGAGGTTAAACTTGATGAATGAACGACAGGTTTTCTCAGATTGTCTTACTTGCAAGAAGCACATCTGTTCTCAAGCCAAACGTTTCAATATTTCTGTCAGACAATTGTAACAAACACCTGGGATTATATGGTCCGCACACAGACTTCATCTTCACATTTTAAATCCAATTCGAAATGTAAGTGTTATCATATAACGCTAAAGTTCTGCCATGTTGTCAATAACAAGATCTGGCGGCGTGTGAGCTTATAAGATTCCAGTCCTTTCGTTGATACTCTATAGTTTAAACATTGTACATGGTTACTCTAATTAATTCAATAAAATTTCATTATTAGATTTGACAGAATTTGCCGAGAACTAAGTGGAGTATTGGATATTCTTTCGCGATCGATTGAAATGCTTTACGCTCCATTCATATTATTTAAATCAAAACTTTGCTATGTAAATTAGGATTGTGATTTTCTGGGCACATAAACGTCATTTATAAGTTTTAGGCATATATGCCTATATATATCTGTATATCTGTATCAGCGTATACGCTTCTGTGAGCGTATATGTATGTTATGTGTGCATCTGGATATATATATATATATATATATATATATATATATATGTATATATGTATATATCTTTTATATATATATCTTTTATTCGTTTTAGATATTTGACTGTGGCCATGCTGGAGCAGCGCTTTCAGTCCAAAAATTCGACCCCAGGACATATTCTTTGTAAGCCTAGTACTTATTCTATCAGTCACTTTCGCCGAACCACTTAGTTACGGGGATATAAACACACCAGCATCGGTTTTCAAGCGATGTTGGGTGGGGGACAAACACAGACACACAAACATATACATATATCACCCTATATATATATATATATATATATATATATATATATATATATATATATATATATATATATATATAGAGTGATAAATTGAATATTAATTCAATTTAAAACCAAGTGGCCTACCATATAAAAAAATCTGAAAATTCAGAAAAAATTGTACTACACGTGTATAAGGGATGACCACTAGGTGGACATCCAATATGCTAGAAAGAGGTCATCAACGACCCAACCACAAAGAAAAATGATGTTCTCCAGTAAAAATTTCGCAGTACGCCAGAACAGGACAAAATGAGAAATATACAGAATAAAGAATTATCTATGGACTGCAGTTTCGAATATTAACGATTTACTTACGTAACAACATCCGTGTTCTCATCAGCATAGACGTTCTAGAATCAATATAATTTGCAGAACTATACATGAATTGTTTTCATGAAACAAGACTTGCATATAGTTCTACCGATTAGATTGGGGCTATTTTTCAAAATGCCTCAGCGCAAAATTCCGGAAACAATTCTCTCCAACCGGCAACATTGAATTAATCTCTGCAGAATTGTTTCCGGAATTTTGTACGCCGGACCCAATCAGCCACCGGTAACAGCTTTACACTGAGGAGCTTGGCGTTGCTGCAAGCCAGACCCCGGCGGATAGTGTCCTCTATCCACCCTGGTTCTATATTAAGTCGCAGCCCGCAGACCTAAGCCCACGTCAATTTCTTTCCACAATACGTGGGAAGAAATAAAATTTTACTGCCCTCCAGGGGCTGGCTCGCAAAAATACGAGCCTCCTCCAGGGTGTCAAATAGCAACCAAATCGTTGCATAACCGTCACCGGGGCATTAAACTTCACAGTTGGCAAAGAGTCTGCTAACTCCTTTTCAATTTCCTGCTTGGAGAAGACGGCAATGGCGTCGAGAACATTCGAGTACGTTCTCAACACCACCGTCGTCTTCTCTTGTTGTCTGTCATGTTAGAGAAAACAAAAAGACAGTTCAGAGAGATAGTTATGTATGTGCAAGCGCCTGTGTATGTGATGGCATGTGTGTGTATGCTTGTGATAGCGTGCGTGAGTATCGTAGCGTGTGTCTGTGTACGTGTGGTGGCATCTGTGTGCGTGTGTGCTTATATATATATAATTGAGTTTTTATCTGTAATTTTGGATTTTGTCCCTAATATTATTATTATATATGTATATATAAGGTTACAATCTTAATATCACAGATCCCTATGGATCACATAGGTTGTAATCCTTTGAAACATATGTAGGAATAAAGTATGCAATTATAACATGCGTTTTCTCCATTCCTTAAATTTTTAAATATACTCAAATACCGAAAATTTCAAGGAGTTCCTGCCCTAAAAACAGGAACTACACCAAAGTTATTTTGGGTTCTTTGCTACATTGGTTTCTATTAACCCATTTATTCTATCCGAAGAATTTTTATTCATTAAGATAGAAGAAATACATATAATTAAATATATATATATATATATATATATATATATATATATATATTAATAAATTATAGGGTAGCAAAGAAAATTTTAGAAATTTTATTTACCACCAGTGGTCTAGCGAGAGTAAAAAAACAGTCAATAGATTATGTATTATTCATTTCAAATATATACATATATATATATATATATATATATATATATATATTTCTGTTTGTGTATGAATACTTCTTTCTGTGAATGCAGCCATGTTTATGTAGATATATGTCTATATGTGTGTCTATTTCTGTATGTGCATGTATATATGAGCATATGTATATGTAAGTGGGTCTGCAGGTGCTTGTATCTTTCATTCTCTATGTGTATATTATGTGCGTGTGAGTGCGTCTGAGTGCGTCTGAGTGTATGAGTCAAATTTAGCCCGGACACGTTGTATGCACAAACACACACGCGTGTGTTTGTGCATACAACGTGTCCGGGCTAAATTTGACAACTATCTATGCATTCGTTTACAAGGACAACTTGAGATATTGGTGAACATTCCATGGCGTTGCGGGGTCCAAAGGTTAAATTTGCAGTTGAGAAAAAGTGAAATGACATGGACGGATAGAAGCTCAATGAAAAGTTGTAAATAGTTCCTTGTATCATAATCAAGTGATGGAGAAGATTCCGAAGTCGTCTGGAGGTCATGGTTGAAGCCAATGGCGATTTTATTGGATAAATTTACTCTTTCGTATTTCAAGGTATTTTTATGTAATTTTGGTAAATAAATCTGTTAAAATGAAATGTTAGTGTTATTTTCATGTTTGCCTAATTTAGACGACAGTTCATTCACTGAATCCTGTATGTACATATACGTATATATATATATACATACATACATACATATATATATATATATATATATATATATATATATATATATATATATATATATGTATATATATATATATGTATGTATATATATATATATAACGTTATTATTTTTATTAATAATAATTTTCTTTTATGTATATATAGAGTCGGTTGTAGATGTGTGCGTGTGTGTGTGTGTGCGCGCATGTATCTTTGTGTAAGTGTATGCGTGTACATGTGGAGATATGCTAATAAGTGTATTTAGCTTTGCATACGTTCCTTTATCACATGTGCGCATGCATTTGTGTGTATATGGTTATGAGTATACATGTTTGTCTGTGTTAAAGTAACTTTCGTCTGTGCGTGTGTGTGTGTGTGTGTGTGTGTGTGTGTGTGTGAGACACAGAGATGCAAAGAGAGAGAGAGAGAAATAGACAGATAGACACAGAGACACACATAGAATACGTGTGCACGTGTGCATACGTGTGACATCGTTCTGCAAACCGTCACACTTCATTAACATAATTAGTGATATGCGATTTGTGAAGCTCCATTCTGATTACATTCAGAATCGGAAAATCGAGACATTTTGTCCCACATTCACCTTCGCCCGCTCTGTATCAACAAGGTATGGATACGCAAGGATTTTCGTCCGTTAATCAATAACTGTTAGTGCAATGCTAAAGGCAACCTTCGCAATTGCATTAGATGACACATACCCTCATATCTAATTCATAATGAGCATTCCAAAAGTAGTAAATATCTCACAAAAATCACCTGCCTCCCACTTTTAGATCCAAACTATTTAGCAATCCTGATTTCTACTCGTGGTGTTCAAAAGTGCTTAGTATACTTCAAGAAGATAGTGCAACACATCGAAGAGGAGTATATGCTTGAATCCTTAAAAGCAATTTCCTTAAAATACTCTGTTTATTTTTTTACCTCATCTTCGTATTTTCTTTTTATCTTTATACTCTGTAGCAACTTTGCATGTCCAATCCGTATATATATATATATATATATATATATATATATATATATATATATTGGTTTCTAATTTATGGACAAGTAGCTTTAATAGGAATGGGTAAATCTACTATTCGACTGTACTATTTGACGGCTATTTTATATGATCCTTAGTGGGAGGGGTTAACGCAAAAGTTGACGCCCGTAGGACATGAAAGCAGAGCGTAAGAGTTGAAAACAATACCACAAATTACTTTTCATAAAGTTAACAATTCTTCCGGCTCGCAGCCCTTAATCTGTATATATCAATACCTAAGAGAAATACAACTTTATGAAATCTCGGTATTTTGAAAAATATCCTGAAACATACGTTGAGTATTTTCAGTTGGTCAGGAAGTATGTAGTGATTCACTCAGAAGTTTGACACACACACACTATCTGTCTGTCTGTGTGTGTCTCTCTCTCTATCTATCTATCTTTATCTATCTCTTTGTTTTCTCTCTTTTTTCTCCCCCTCTCTTTATCTATTTATCTAATTACCTAGCTTCCTATCTGTCTATCTATTTATCTCTCTCTTTATCTATTTATCATTCTATGTATAAGTGTACATATGTATTTATGTATGTACGAATTTAAATATGCATATAGGTATGTACGTATCTGTCTCTCTATCTATTTATGTATCTATCTATCTCTTTCTCTCGTTAGTAAGTAACAGAAAGAAGTCAAACAACCCATAACATTGCATTTGAAAACCCTAACCCTAACCCTAACCCTAACCTCAAAGCAAAATTTCAGCTGCCGAGGTGTAAATCAGTAGCCTACAGGCAGGCAAGCAGGCAGGCAGACACACACATAACATTCTATTAATATGCTTCGAGCTTTACAACTGAGTTGATGCCAAATATAGAAAGGATTACAAGTGCACAAAATGCAAGAAAAAATAGAATAAACATTATACATGTTTCTAAACACTCTTTTGGCTAAGCAAGACGACTTTATATGCATTCACCAATAAAATGTCTTGCTATTTAATTCCATTAAAATGCAGCAACCTAGCAGAATCATTAGCGCGTCCAACAAAATGCTTCGCGGCAATTCGTCCTATTCTTTAAGTGCTGAGGTTGAATGTGCCTTTCTTTCCTATGGACTCAATGAAATAAAATACCAGTAAATAAGTGAAATCTATATAATCGATTAATCCCTTCTTCCTAAAATCTCTCCAATTACAGTAATCCCTCTATTATCGCAGGTGTTATGTTCCAAAACCCCCGCGATTGGTGAATATCCGCAAAGTAGAAATAGTTCTGTACTGTATGTTTTTTATTATTTTTATAATTTGTTTATATTTATTATAAATGCAAAACAATACCACAGAGGAATCGATGTAAGCGTAAATAATAAACCGTGATAGATGAACCGAGATATGGCAAGGGATTATTGTATATCAATATGTGAAACAATAAAGTCAGGGGCTTACAGAATCGTTAGCGCGTCGGACAAAATGTTTCGAGGCATTTCTTTCAATTCTTTTATGTTCGGAACTCAAATTCTCAAATTCATTCCACCAGGGTCGATAAAATACACTATAAATCAAGTACTCGAGTCGTCTTTATCTATTAATCTCCAACCCTCAAGATTGTTGGCCTTGTACCTTCATTAGAAGCGATTGTTTCGTCTCAGACCAACCCTAAAACAGTCTCCTTAGGAACGAAAGCTTTCCAGCCATGGCTATGACAACTTTGTATCGTTCAGAGTCAATTTACAATTACTTTATCCGATGTCTCCTTAATTTTACGCAAGTTAGGGTGTTATATAAGAAAGATTTAGCTATTATTTCTAGCAACGTATGAAATTCCCTAAAAAGTGTGTAACAATTATTTCTCGTCAAGTCTGTATTATTCATCAAAACGTTATTAATTAATAGTTTCTTACTAATTGCTCAATCGATTGTCATTATCGTTGAAATAGGTGGTATCTAGTGTTATCTAATTGGCGTTACGTGTTCAAATCGTATCATAGTCGATTATATTTTTCACCATACTGGGGACCAACAAAATAAAACACCTGTGGGAAAAGAGAGAGAGAGAGAAAGAGCTTATACATCGCCGCTCAATCTGCCAAAAATAGCAGCCATATTTGTCTTCAAAGTCACATAATGTTACATTGATAATGAAGTCCTAGCGGATTATCACGCCTGGCATTCTATTCATTCTGTTTAATGGAGCTGGGAGCTAAACAGCACAAACAGATAAGAAAAAATCAAGTCCTGGGATTAACTAAGCCCCTATCACAAAACAGGTAGCATCATCACTACTTTAAAGGACGTTATGAGGCGCAATGGCCCAGTGGTTAGGGCAGCGGACTCGCGGTCATAGGATCGCGGTTTCGATTCCAAGACCGGGCGTTGTGAGTGTTTATTGAGCGAAAACACCGAAAGCTCCACGAAGCACAGCGAACCCTGCTGTACTCTTCCACCACAACTTTCTCTCACTCTTACTTCCCGTTTCTGTTGTGCCTGTAATTCAAAGGGTCAGCCTTGTCACACTGTGTCACGCTGAATCTCCCCGAGAACTACGTTAAGGGTACACGTGTCTGTGGAGTGCTCAGCCACTTGCACGTTAATTTCACGAGCAGGCTGTTCCGTTGATCGGATCAATTGGAACCCTCGACGTCGTAAGCGACGGAGTGCCAACAACAAATATATGTGAGTTGTTTCAAAATGACAATAAGGCGCTTTCGGCTCCGTTTAGCTTCACGCTTGAACTGAAATCTGTATTTCTCTCAAAATTATATTTCTCTGTTAACTATATTTATTGTCAATTATCTAACCGTCTTACTTTTTTGTTGTTAATTGTATTTCATTGTTAACTATTTCTTTTGTTAAATCTATTTAGTTAATTCCGATATTAACGGTATTTCGTCGATAAATGTGTTTCGTTCTTAATTTCTTTTCGTTGTTAAATATATCGCTTTTATCAATTTCATTTCATTGTTAAATGCATTTCTTTTGCTAATCATATTTCGTTGTTAAATATATCGATTTTGTTAATCGTATTTGCTTCTGAATTGCTCTTCATTATTAAATATATCTTTGTTAATTGTATTTCATTAATTGTATTTACTTGTTAATAGTATTTCGTTAATTACATTTCATTGCAAAATATATTTCTTTTATCAATCTGTTTAGATTTCAGCTTATATTTCTTTTGCTAATTGCAATTTGTTGTAAATTATATTTCTTTTCTTACTTAAATAAATTTCGATATAAATTGTATTTCGTTGTTAATCATAACTATTTTCTTAATTATATTTGTTATTAATATTTTTTCACTGTTAAATATATTTCTTCAGTTAATTATATTTCGTTATTGTATTTCTTTTGTTAAATGTATTTCGTTATTCATAGTATTTTGTGGTTAATTATAATTCACCGTTAACTGAATTTCAGTGTTATTTATCTTACTTTTGTTAACATTTTGTGTCAATTGTATTTCCTAGGTAATTCTTTTTCTTCTAAACCGTTTTCAAACCAAGAACCAGCATGTGTTCTGCAGTTGAATTAATCTATCAAACCACCAGTTGATAGCCAAATACTATCCGTACACAGAGATAGACATTAAGTTCTTAATTTAGAAGAATATTGTCTTTTTATTCTGGAAATATTGTATCACTTGTATAAAATATCATTTCGTTTTCCTATACTTAATTGATCTAGTACAGAGAGATAAGAGGGTAATGCCAGAGTAGGATGGTGAGAGCGGGGTGCTATGCTAAAAGTAAAGCTAGGTTAGGAGGAATGAACAGGTGAAGGGAAGGGATACTTGAGAAGTTAGGAATTAGCGACGGGGAAACCAAAAGCTAAGAATGAAACATGACAGAAATGAACAATGAGGAAGAAACGTTGGAAAATGTAGAAAAATGATAAAATGAAAAATTAAAAAATGACGAGAAGCTGAAGGAGTGTGGAAATATATTCTTTTCTACTCTGGGCACAAGGCCCGAAATTTATGGGGAGGGGGCCAGTCGATTAGACCGACCCCAGTGCGCAACTGGTACTTAATTTATCGACCCCGGAATTTGAACTCAGAACGTAAACAGAGACGAAATACCTATTTCTTTACTGCCCACAAGGGGTTACACACAGAGGGGACAAACAAGGACAGACAAACAGATTAAGTCGATTATATCGACCCCAGTGCGTAACTGACACTTATTTAATCGACCCCGAAAGGATGAAAGGCAAAGTCGACCTCGGTGGAATTTGAACTCAGAACGTAAAGACAAACGATATACCGTTAAGCATTTCGTCCGGCGTGCTAACGTTTCTGCCAGCTCACCGCCTTAAGGGTCTAATATATTACATGATCAGTGAACAGTGAGAAGGTCTTTGGGAATCCTCGTTTGAAAATCCCAGAAAGTATTTTTTTCTTTTTAAATTTTCAAAAGTTCAAAAGCTCCTACTGTTTTTTTTTTTTTTGGCTGAGATGCACCAACACTTTACACTCTTAAGTCGTCGAGAAGCATTTGGTGTTCTTTAGTGGGAATAAAATGATTATTCTTTGTTCAATGTATAGCAATGCATAAGTCGCCGAGCTGGCAGAAACGTTAGTAGGCCGGGCGAAAAGCTTAGCGATATTTCGTCTGTCTTTACGTTCTGAGTTCAAATTCCGCCGAGGCCGACTTTGCCTTTCATCCTTTCGGGGTCGATAAATTAATTACCAGTTGCGCACTGGGGTCGATGGAATCGACTGGCTCCCTCCCACTAAAATTTCGGGTCTTGTGCCCAGAGTAGAAAAGAATGTATAACCTTGCATACATAATGGAATCCAAGTAAAGTTTAATATCGTATATTATACTTACGAAGAGTTATTTGCGTTTTCTATTTGTTTCATTGTTGTTGTTTTTTCTCTACTTACATCTTTTGCATCATTTTTCGCGGCTCGGGTGTTGAAATCAACTATAATCCATCTCATTTATTTTTTCAGTACTCTACGGAACCACCTATCTTTTAAACACACTCATTGCTTCTTATGTTTATTTTTATTTCCTCTTATCACCCGTATTAATCTACAATATGAAGCATAGAGCGAACGTTCGCGTTAGAGATAAGTATTCTTGGCAATATCGTTATTTTGATTTTTTTTTCCCCCATTATCTGCAAACGCACGTTTCGATATCTTTCTATCTCATCGGTAAAACTCATGGACAATTAGATTTTTGTCAATTATATTCTTTTGTTAATTAAATTTCATCGTTACTTTTATTTCTCATTATTTCGCAGTTTAATTACATTTCATTTGTTATTGTACTTTGTTGCTAATTATATTTCGCTGTTAATTGCTTTTTCTAGTTAATTTTACTACAGCATTATTCTATTAACTTGTTTATTTATATATCTTATTAATTTTATTTTGTTGTTAATAGTATTTTCTTGTTAATTGCATTTCTCCCTTAATTATATTTCATTGTTAATTACTTTTCGTAGTTAATTGTATTTCCTTGTTTAACTATATTTCCTTGTTAATTGTATTTCATTGTTAATTGTATTGTTAATATCTCCTAATTATAATTCATTTTGTTACGCCGCAACCGAACACTTCGTTTCAATACAAAACCATTAAAATTAAATAAGCTTGCCATGAGATATGAAACAAACTTCACCGATTAACAACAGAAGAATACAAGAGAGAAAATGCACGCTCACAAAACAAACCATTGACGCTATTGTGTTTGTTATTTAACACCAGGTAAGGTGGTGAGCTGGTGGAATCGGTCAAAATGGTTAACGGTATTTCTTCGGAATATTTACGTTCTGAGTTTAAATTCCGCTGAAGTGAAATTTACCCTTCTTCCTTTCTGGATCGATAAAATAGCTCAAAGTGAGTATTAAGATCGACATTTTCATCCCCAACAAAATTTCAGGATTTGTGCCTATTGTAGAAATAATTATTCAACCCCTGGAGGGCAGCGAGTTGTCAGAATTGTTATCGTGCCACACAGAAAGATTAGGGGTATTTCGTCTGTCTTTATGCTCTAAGTTCAAATTCCGTCGAGGTCGATTTTGCCTCTAATCCTCCCGGAGCAGGTAAAATAAGGACAAGATGAGTATATATATATATATATATATATATATATATAATCATAAATATACAGGGATTAGCATTGAGTTGCTTCTCCAACATACTGAAAATTTAGAAATAGCAGTCAAAGAACTACTGATTCTAAACTACAAATTTTTCTCTAAACGGATGGCGATATTTATGGCACACATAGAACAAAAAACCGGAGGGAAAAGCATAAACAAAACAAGTCTTTAGTTCTTTAGTAAAGACTTGTTTTGTTTATGCTTTTCCCTCCGGTTTTTTGTTCTATGTGTGCCATAAATATCGTCATCCATTTTAGAGAAAAATTTGTAGTTTAGAATCAGTAGTTCTTTGACTGCTATTTCTAAA
>NC_142954.1:23540687-23558187 GCF_046866305.1 Octopus bimaculoides | reverse complement strand
TAGCTAAGATATGAAATGTCGGTGACAACAAGTCTTTAAGTACACACAGTATGGTATTTCTCTTCCTGCAAATATTGAAGCTCTTCACTGGCAACATATAATACACTTATCAATTATGTTTTTTATATAAATATTGAAATATAAATCCCTCGGCAATAATATCGTAGACAAACATAACACATGCTCATTCCGTCACCAACATAAACAATAATAACAGAAACAATAATAATGGTGGTGGTGATGAGTAGAAGGAAGAGAGAGGAGGACGGAGAAGAGGGATAATTATTAATGATGTCGTCGTCAACGATAATGTTGATGATGACGACGACAACGACGAACGTACAGGTGATGGTGATGATGGTGGTGGTTTAGAATTTTCGCACAAGGCCAGCAGCTCTAGTGTCGGAATTAAGTCGATTACGTCAACCGTAGTGCTCAAGTTGTGTTTATTTTATCGACCTCCAAAGGAACTCAGACGGACTAAACGTCGCTAAGCATTTTCACCGACCATTTAACCATTTGGTCAGGTCGCTACCTTCATGCAACTGTGCTTTTCTTTATTTATGTTTATTTCGCAGATGTATTTCATGATTTAATTTCGTTTCTGTCACGTGCACCGAATGTTATATATATTCATGTGGAGCATTATTAATTTTTCTCTATTCTTTTTTCTTTAAGTTCCACCAAAATTGACTCAATTTATAGTACAGGGCAGGAATTTTATGGGTGGAGCCCGTACATTACATCATTGCAGTACATGACTGTTACATTATTTTATCAATCCAAAAGGATAAATAGCAAAGTCGAAATACCGCTAAGTATTTTATCCGACGGGTTAATAGTTCAGCCAGCTCACCATCGTAGGATGTTAAAATAATACACCATTGGGCCAGGATACAAACACGCGCGTGCACGCGTGTGTACGTGTGTGTGTGTGTCCTGTCAGCATCGATGTACCATGAGCGAAGAACGGAGTAATCAATATATATAACTTATGTTTATTTAATCTGAAAATCTAAATAGCGCTTCAAGTTTCACCATGATGCGATCTTCAGGCGAACACTGTTATATCTCCACATTACAACATCTCTTCCTTTATATCTGCTAGTGTGTACATGCTCCAGTGTTTAGATTAATTTGGCTTTTTCGTTTGTTGGTTGAAGGTTTCTGGCAGTTTGATATTTCCTGTGAATATAATAGCTCTGGGCTTGTGTTAACATTCAGTCAATAGACTGTCATAAAGAAGCGCAATCCTGAATTGTTTAATCTGATTTTTTTTTTTTTTTTTTTTAATCTACAATTATTTAATAGGTGGAAGCTATTTAGTTTTGTTTGCCGGAAACGTTGGTACCGGCTAAAACGTGAACAACGCTCTCAAACCGAAACAAATTTAAGACTGGCAATGCGAACACTAAGCCCCCCCCCCTCCACACACACACACACACACACACACATACAATATGCATGAATAGAAACAAACAAAACGATAGAAACAAACCAGAAAACAAACAACCATTCAAACACGCTCACGGACATAACCACCTGACCAAGATGCCGCGTAGGAACTCCGTAGCTAACACTCTCGTAGAGTTGGATATTCCGCAGAAGCAGATCCAAGCCCACGCATGACATATGTATTATATATATATATATATATATATATACATACATGTGTGTATGTATATATGCATGCATGTTCATAGATACATATGTATATAATTCATATATGAACATATACATGAGATTTTATATTTTTATAGATATGTATGTACATGTTTGTATGGATTTCTGTGTGTCTATGTATGTGTATTTGTTTGTGTGTGTGTGCGTGTATACGCTTTATGTATGCAATTATGTGTGCCTACATATATATATATCCAAACATACGTGCAGATATGGTTGAGAAGATCAATTTAATACTTGTTATTGAAGCGAGCGTTTATAGAGCTTCGCAAACAAAATTGCAATTTATAGATATATACACATATGCATGCATCTCTATTGAGAGAAAGACACACACAGAGACAGACAGTCAGACAAATAGATAGATAGATAGATAGATAGATAGATAGATAGATAGATAGATAGATATAGTCATGGCGGTGTGATAGTAAACAAGCTATTTTTTTGCCCGCTAAAAGTGAAATGTCTATTGATTTTGAAACCTTTTATAGACATACCTATTTATTTTGTTTTAATTTTTCATCTTTTAGGGTGTTTTTTTTCTATTATGGCTGTTTTTTCTTAGCCTCTACCTGAGATAAATATATATATATATATGTATATATATATATATATATAAGTATATATGTATATATAAAAGTATATAGATATATGTATTTACACAAATATATATATATATAAGTATATAGATATGTATATATATATATTATATATAAGTATATAGATATGTATGTATATAAGTATATAGATATATATATATGTATATATATGTATGTATGTATATATATGCATATATATATACATACATATACATACACGTATATATATATATACATCCATAGATTTAGATAGATAGTTGTATACTTACATGATTATGTATATTTATATATATATATATATATATATATATATACATAAAACTATATATTTATATATATGTATGTATCTATACATATGTATATTTATATGTATGTATACATAAATGTATGTATATATATGTGTGTGTGTGTGTGTGTGTGTGTGTGTGTGTGTGACAGTCAAAACGAATGCGGGAGAGACGGAGAAAGAGACAGAGAGATGTATCGGTTGTCATTGGTTGTCATGGATTCTTTTATTTTTTTGTTCGTTTAATATTCTCATCAATATTTCCAGTGGAAAATATACAGTGATTTTTCAAAATATTTACTTTACAGAATGTAAGGAGAGGGGAAAAAAAAGTGTCATCCCCTCGAACACATAGAACAAGAATGTCGAGAAAAATACAACAGAGCCATTGAGTTTATATAATGCTTGTTCGGGTCCTAAACTCTAGAACTCACGTTGTATGGCGTCTGTATTAGTGTAGCTACAGAAAATTCGATAACGATAAATTTAATATGCCTGGGATATCAATGAGTGCTTGCAAACGTCCATACGGGTGGATGTATCAGTTTGTGTGTGTGTGTGTGTGTGTGTGTGTGTGTGTGTGTGTGTGTGTGTGTGTGTGTGTGTGTGTGTGTGTGTGTGTGTGTGTGTGTGTGTGTGTGTGTGTGTGTGTGTGTGTGTGTGTGTGTGTGTGTGTGTGTGTGTGTGTGTGTGTGTGTGTGTGTGTGTGTGTGTGTGTGTGTGTGTGTGTGTGTGTGTGTGTGTGTGTGTGTGTGTGTGTGTGTGTGTGTGTGTGTGTGTGTGTGTGTGTGTGTGTGTGTGTGTGTGTGTGTGTGTGTGTGTGTGTGTGTGTGTGTGTGTGTGTGTGTGTGTGTGTGTGTGTGTGTGTGTGTGAGTATATGCGTGGTTGTGTGAATGGGTGTAAAATAATCTATTTTATTTATCTGTTTTTGTTTTATTCTCTACGATAGGCAATCTTTTTCTCTCTTTTGTATCTTTAACGTGTTTAACCACTTTCACTGCGGCCATGCTGCAGCACCAGGCTGCCAAATTTATTTTAGCCAACGGATCGACATCAGGACTTACTTTTTAAAGGTGGGTGCTTGTTCAATAAATCTCTTATGCAGAACCGCTGAGTTACTGGGATATAAACACACCAGCACCGGTTGTCGAGCGATGGACACACACAAGCATATGTATATATATATATATATATATATATATATATATATATATATATAGTAATAATAATAACAATGATAATAATAATAATAACCAATGGTAATATATATTAATCTCTTTGTCTGTCCTTGTCTGTCCTTGTTTGTCCTCTCTGTGTGTAACCCCTTTTGGGCAATAAAGAAATAAGAAACCTTAGCACACCGGGCGAAATGCTTAGCGGTATTTCGTCTACCGTTACGTTCTGAGTTCAAATTCCGCCGAGGTCGACTTTGCCTTTCATTCTTTCGGGGTCGATAAATTAAGTACCAGTTACGCTCTGGGTTCGATATAATCGACTTAATCCGTTTGTCTGTCCTTGTTTGTCCCCTCTGTGTGTAGCCCCTTGTGAGCAATAAAGAAATAAGAAACTACCAGCTAGAACTGTTAATCTGCCACACAGCAGGATCGAACACGGGCCTGTATAACCGTAAATTTCAACAAACCCCAACCAAGACACAGATGATTGCTAAATTCACTTGACAACCACAAACACAAACATGACTTTATCTATGGTTGAAGGAAGAAAGATTATTGCTTTCCAACTATTATAGAACAGTGTAATACGATTAATTAACTTCGTAAAGGGAGATTTGCATTAATGACCTTACTAGATTGTGATAATTCTATTAGTAAGTATCTTTGTATTCGGCTTGCAGAGCAGAGATGTCCTATAATGGCTATTAACTTGACACAAGTTTCACATTACCCTTTCAGTTGACGGCTGTAAATCTAACGCCGCATGCAACCTTACCAGCGAAGCATTACGGCATTATTGCTTGGTCGTGACCCAGGGAAGGAGAGAGGGATTGCATATGCGTCGGTGTGTGCATGACTCGTACGTCTCGGTGCGTTTGTGTGTGGGATTGTATGTACGCACACATACACAATGTATGCATACACACACACATGTATGTATATGTATATATATATATATATATATATATAAATGTATGTGTGCAACTATGTCTCCACGAATACACACACACACACATATATATATACACACACACATATATACATATACATATATATATATATACATATGCATATACATGTGTGTGTGTGTATATATATATATATATATAGAGAGAGAGAGAGAGACCAACAGACAGACAGATTAATGTACGATTGTGTATACAAACGGAAAATGATAGTCATTATATAATGTAGAGCGTCTATATTTTATTGCAACCTGGCGCTTCTTGAATCGTAACTACGGTTTGTGTCTCTGATTGGTCAAACTATAGACTACAGCAACCGACAGAAGGTTTGTGTAATGAATACAAGGAGAGGCAACTCCTAATACAGCTTAATCTCTCTCACTCATTCACTCTGTCTCATCCCTCTCTCACGGTCTACACACACACACACACACATATATGTAGAATACAGTAACAATGAATAAAGAGACTAGTACATGTGTATAATTTGGTTTGTTATTTTTAGAGTCGTTTTACAGCATGTTTGATTTGAATTTGTCTGCCGCCCGTTTCTGCCGCATAGACATCCTGTTGTTGCATTTGGAAGTAACCGGATGCAAATTCATCTGCAGCTGTGTGAAGGTCACGTTCACCCACACGTGAAACACTGAGAAACTAGAAAGAGGAGGAGAAGAAAAAGAAAAAGAACAAAAAGAAGAAAAAGGAGAAGAAATAGAAGAAAAATTTCTACGATAGACACGAGAGCCTCAAATTTTGTGGGAGTGGGTCAGTCATTTATTTCTATCCTCCAGTGCTCAACTGGTATTTTAATTCATTGACCCCCTAAAGGATGAAAGGGGAAGTCGACTTCGGCGGAATTTGAACTGACAACGTTAAGACGGGGGAAATGGCGCCCAGCATTTCACCAGCGGTTCTGCCAGTAGTAATAATAACAATAATAATAATAGCAATAATGCTAATAACAATAATAATAATTATGATGATTTTTACAAATAATAATAATAATAATAATAATAGCATAGATAAATTGTTCGATGTTATCGATTATGTGTCTTCGTAATCATTATTTGTGGTCGTGTTTCCCCTCTGTTAAAGATCAATATATGTAGGAACGCGTTCGCAACATTATTTCATTTGGCTCTTCGACGAAGGTTTTTGTCACCCTTAGCCTACCATAGCAATGAGAGAGAGAGAGAGCGAAAGAGAGAAAGGTGGGGGGAACAAAATGACGACTTTGAAATTTTCGCTAACCAAACAAACATTTCTCTAAAGGGAAATGTTTTTTTGCAAAACAACATCGACAATTTTCGTTACTAGAACCACTGTTTACAGAGAATGGATTAACCAATTTTCATTTATCTTTGAAGCAGGTTTTGTTAGTTCATTGATCAGTTTTGTAATTAAAAGCAAATTATTTCGAAAAATCTAATTAAATTCTGTTTTTTCCTTTATCATTATTTTATTGTATTTTTACTCGGATTATTATTATTATCATTATTATTTATGGTATTTTTATTAGCAATGGTGTTAGTATCGTTTTGTTTAGTTAATGCGCGGTAGCTGAAAACAATTTTTGTTTAATTCACATTTTCTGTGTGTGTGTGTGTGTGTGTGTGTGTGTGTGTGTGTGTGTGTGTGTGTGTGTGTGTGTTATAGTTGTCTTTCAAATACGATATCGATCTGGTTTTTTATCATCGCGATGGCTCCAAGTCAGTGTTGTATAAAGGGAATTCTATCGTCGTATGAATGTCCTTAACATGTAGCTAGTTCAACAGAAGACCGATGAAAGAACATCCACGTAGACATTGTTGCTGTTGCTGTTGTATAATTCCAGCTCAGGCTTCGATGAGAAGACCTATTACCAAAGACTATCCATCCATGACCATCTCGCCTTTTTGCTATATGCATGGCATCGTGGATCATGTTATCCAGTGTGTCCTATTTATAACAATGGATATCATACACGTAAAACTTGTAAATATATTTTTGTATATACACTAAAAAGGGTTTGGCTTCTGTTTCTACAACCTTTGCTGAATCCAGAGTTTCTAATGTTCGATCCAGTTCTAGAATGAGGTCTGCTTTTCTGGTTTTGTTTTTTGATTCATTGTTTTTTTTTCTGTGCTAAGTCATGTAAAAGGGAAATACCCCTAAGCCATTGCAAGCCCTAGGGATATTTCAGGTGAATACCGTTAATGTTTTGCTCTATGCTGCTGCACGAAAACACTTGCAGGAAAAATATGACGGATAGATAGATAGATTTAGAGAGAGAAAGAAAGAGATAGATAGATAGATAGATTTAGAGACAGAAAGAAAGAGATAGATAGATAGATAGATACATACATACATAAATACACACGCAGAGAGAGAGAGAGAGAGAGAGAGAGAGAGAGATAGATGGATAGATACATACATACATACATACATACACAGGCAGAGAGAGAGAGAGAGAGAGGGGGAAATAGTGAGATAGTGGTCTTTAAGTATATATAGAGGGGGAGAGAGAGACATGGACAAACAGCCACTTCTATGTTGCTATAATAATGTTCACAGCTATGCAGTTTAAAAATCTCATCTCTCCGTGAAAATTTTCAACAAAATCGGAAGGTTTTAGGAAAAGGTAAATTTAGTCGCTTATTATATTGGATACAAACCCAAGAATTATTTTTAAAATCAGGATTGGGAAATCTCTTTATCAGATCGACACAATTTATAGGAAAATGTCATACAATGATGGAAGCCTATGCTCTTAGCACTTCAACAGGTATTGCACAAAATAGTACTGACGAGAAAAACAATTCATTTAAAGTAATTCTCTAAGTTAGTCTTTCATTTTGACAAAAATAATAGTATTGTCAGAAAATATTGGTACGAATAGGTATGGTTGTGCGATAAGAAGATTGCTTGTGTGTTGGGAGGATATACATATATACATCTACATGTGTATATAGTTGTGTCTGTGTTTGCCTCCGACCACATCTTGGCAACCGTTGTTAGTGTATTTGCATCCCCGTAAGTTAGCCACTTGGCGAAAGACAGCGATAGCATAAATTCCAGGTTATAACAAAAAGTACTGGGGCTTTTCTTTTGACTACGAACTCTTCAAGGCGCTGCTGCAACATGGTTACAGTCTATCGCCTGAAACAAGTAAAATACAAAAATAGAAAAAAGAGAAAACATTTATTTTAATTGTATAATCGTCTACTTTCCGCGTGTCCTCTGGGTACGCAACAAATAAACAAATATCGTTAAGTGCTGTGTGGGGGGGGGGGACCAGCATGCCAAAGAATAGATTCAACGTATTGTCCGCGTGCCCCAAAATGCGACTGAAGGAATTAAGGTAAGTTTTGCGCTCCAGCCTCGTAAAACGCTCAACAGCTAAAAACAACGTAAAACGTCCAACACCCAAAGACACCCAGGTTCTCGCAAAGCTGCCATATGCCAGAAGTAAGGAGTCAAGTAGCGTTGTATCATTTAAGTCCTAAATGATGCAACCGTTGCTTGGACGCAAAATTACCAGTTGAAAATATTTTCAGCAACGTTCTAAAGCAAAGTTTTCAAAATATACTGAGTTCCTCTGGCTGTATTTATTTTGGGTATAAGTAAAGCTAGACAATGCCGGATACTGCAGCGAGTGAGTACCAAATACGATTATCGTTCATCAGGCTGGCACAATACCAGAAATTAATAGCGAATATCATAAAGTGCTTGACCGAATTGACGCCCAGTAATTGTTTGATAGTTATTTTGTCGGAGTCCTGAGGCATGAAATTATTAATGGCCGGAGGTAAACAATGAAAGAAGTTGGATATAATTAAACACCGCTGTCCCAATCAGTACGGCAATCTCAATTAGTACGAAAGCGAAAATTCTGAGGGTACTTTCAATTATTATCTCGGTGGTTCTCAACTAATATCAATATGGCCCTCGGAAGTCCATATAACATTTTGTTGTTAAAATTGACGCTACAAATTGGTTATATCTCTACAACAAAAACAACTGATTTGGTATTTTTTTGATAACTTTTACACAATTCCTAATTAAACTTTACATATATATAGAGAGAGAGCCTGGAACCTACGTTAGAAACCGGCTCTTTCTCTATTGACATCAACTCTTGAAAACAAACTAAATAACGACTTCCATACGACCGGCTACCTTCCGTTTCTGTCTAACAAATCCACTCACACGGCTTCGATCAGCTCGGTGTATTGTAGTAGACATTAACCTTAGTTTGCTACGCAGTGGGCCTGAACACGGAATCATGCGCTTGGGAAGCAATTTTCTTACCACAGGATCACGCCTGCGCACATTATACAAAACTATTTATACAACATTCATAGCCTAGCTGAAGTGTTATCTTATTAATGAAAGACAAGGAACCGGAAGTCCATCCATAGCTTAATAGGTGACAGTAATAAATTACATTACCGGATCAAGGAAATTAGGTTATTAATATTATATTATCGTGTTGTGTACTAAATTAATGTTATCACGTGGGTACGAGTGTTCTGTGCGGGTGTATATGTGTGTGTGTATGTGCATGTTTAAACAATATGAAGAGGGAAACTGGTTGTGCTTCGAGAACAATCTTTCATCTTTTAGCTGTTCCTGGCTTTGGATTGCGGCCATGCTGCAGCACCGGCTTCAAGAGTTTCATCGAAGAAATCGTCACCAGTAATAAGTTACTTAAACATGAGACTTGTTTCATCGGTACCTTTATACCGAACCGCAAAGTCATGGGGACGCAAACAAAGCAGTGCCGTTTGTGAAGCGGTGGTGGGGAGCAAACCCAAACCCGAACACAAAGGCTCACACATACAAACATAAATATGTACATACATACATACATATATACATACACACGCAAACACACACATAAATATAGTCTGTGTGCATGCATTTGAATTGTAGTTTTAGATGTATGTTTCTGTGCATATGTGTGTGTGTGTGTGTGTGTGTGTGTGTGTGTGTGTGTGTGTGTGTGTAGTTTCTTTTTTATTTCCCTCGTCCTTTCCTAAAATTTCATGTCTTTTGCTTTCAGGAGAAAGGATTTTTATTATCGTTTATGTATTTCTTTTGAAAGATTTCTGATGTGAAATTCTTCTCAGGCAGACATTGTCGAAGTAACACACTAGCCCTATCTCCTAAAATGTCATGCCTTGTTCCTACAGAAGAAAGGATTAGCTGACAGAATCGTTAGCACACCGGACAAAATGCTTAGTGGCATTTCGTCCGTCTGAGTTTCAAATTCCGCTGCGTTTAATCCTTTCCGGGTTGATTCAATAAGTACCAGTTGAGCACTTACATCTCCCACCTCTGAAATTGCTGGCCTTGTGCACATATTATGAAACCATCGTTATTATTGTTGTTATTATTATTGTTGAGGTTGTTGTTATTGTTGTTCTTGTTCTTGTTACTTAATTAGTAAAACAATTTTGAAAACGTAAGAGTAATTGTTTTCGGTTGTATTAAAATAACGACGTTCTCCGTTGACGGATTCAGCAGATTATAGCTATTTGCACTGACATTATTTTTCCTAAACACCTTTCCTATAATACCAACTAATAGCAATTTCTTGTATTCAACCGCGTAATGGCAGCAGCAGGAGGAGGAGGAGTTTTATCGAAAAAACATATACACAAAACGGTATTGCCACCCGTTTATATCATTCTCCATCTATTTACCCGAATGCCTGTATGTATATATACATTCATATTTACACATATGTACATGCATACAAACACACACACACACACATATATATATTGTATACATATATAAACATGTGTATATATACATATATCTATCTATATATATTGTATACATATGTATAAATGTACATACCTACATATATATATATATGTATATATATATATATATATAAATGTGTATGTGTATGCATACCTACATATATATATATATGTATATATATATATATATAAATGTGTATGTGTATGCATATATACATATATACGAGTTTGTATGTGTATGTATATATATATATATAGTGTGTGCATGCATGTGTGTGTGTGTATGTTTGTGCGTGTGTGTGTTGGCAGGCATACGTGAATACGTGTGATTTATTGACTCGTTTCACTTCCAGAAGTTTATAAATTTTATATTTCAAATACAAAAAGTAGCTGAAATCGGAGGGGGGGGGGTGAAGTGAAAGAATGCTGTGGTGGGAGGAAAAATTTGAAAAGATACAGATGTACACAAGAAACCGTTAAGACATTTATTTAGCTCTAACTGAATTTATTCCTTGTAATTAGTAGTGCGTGTTGTAGTGAATCTTGCTTCCGAACAACATGGTTATGCATTCGGTCCCACAGAGCGGCACCTTGTTTGTCTTTCACTGTAACCTTCGTCTAAGCAGAGCCGTGCGAGTCGATTTGGGAACTGGTAGACCGAAACTAAAAGAAGCCCGGTATATATATATTAAAACGTAAAATTAAAACAAAACACAAAGGATTCCGCGGTACACGTGTTTCAAGCGTTAGACACAAATAGTGGTTGCATCATTATATGAGTATATAATTGATATATAGGATGGTTTAAAGCCGCACGTATATTCCGTCTCAAGATTACATCACAAAGGAGAAATCACAAAGAAAAGAGAAAAAGGAGAAGTCCACTTGGTATAATCCATAGTAATATGCTTATCCATTAAATTGCTATATTTACAAAAAAATTCATCGGTATTCAGAAATCTATCCATATTGTACCACAATTCAGGGTAGAGTGAATGATAAGTAAATATAACTAGCGTATATGAGATAGAAGGAGAGGTTCAGAAAAGAAAGAAGTTGGAGGTTAAAACAATATAAAATACGAAAAGAACAATATATATACATATATATATAGGTAATAGCAATCGTTTCTTATTAGGAAACAAATTAGCTTTTTTACAGGACTGCAAAGTGCAGTGCTCAAGTGAATTGAGGCAGGGATAAAAAATTATTAGTTACAGAACAAAAGCATTACATTTGGGTCAACGTCTCAACATACAACAGTCCCCTCAATAAACGGTCATATATAAGAAATACATCAAAGTCCACAAATACATAAGAAAATATATCTAAAAAAATAGAATACAACATAAAACACACAATATAAAGTTTTTTTTTTTCTACTAATAACATACAAATAAATCAAATTTGTGTTAAAAATGTAACACAATATATATATTTTTTTTATAGTTTCAGCTTTTTTTTTTATATATAAAATCTCAATTCGAATAAAATTAAGCGATTAAAAATTCAAAATAGACAAATAAAGCAAAATAGAATAAGATAAAATGAAGTAAAATAAAATACTATAATAGTCCATCGGCTAAAATACTATATCTGATGACAAAACTTTAAAATGACAGAAAAGCTTTAAAATAATTTAACATCATTTAAAGTTACATTAGAAAGTCCTGTACTTACCTCTAGGTACACGTAATAACAGCAGACTTCCATAGGTAAAATCCATTTCTGCCCACCCCACCAAACTTACAAAAGTTCATAAAGACCACTGGTCAAAAAACTTAGGTTAAAACACTCACAAGCACCTATGGCCATTTCAAGGGTTCACCACCGAAGTCCATACACGTCATAGTGCAATCCGGTGATGACCCCCTCCTCAACGTAACAATTACAAACAAACATCAGGACATGAAAAAAAAAATTATTTTTTTGTCTACGACAGGCTTATATAGTCAATCGGGAAAAACTATTCCACGTCACGAATAAAAAAAAAAATTCAAATTGGCTGTAGTAACTAATGTAATCATCCAGGTTTCTAATCATCCAGGTTTCAAATCATCCTAACGCAGACAAATAATCTTATTTATATTTCTATTTTCTATTTTTATTTTCATTTCTATATTCCTTCAAGAGAGTGGAGGAAAACCTATGATTGCAGAAGGGAATCACTTCAGTGAATTCATTTAAAGTTTTCGGCCCAAACAACCTAAGAATAGTGAGGGATTCCCTAATACACAATAGACATTTGCTAATATTTGCTCTAAAATAAGGGGCTCTCGATACAATCGACCCTTCAAGAGAGTATTTCTTATTTTTCTTCTTAAGGTCGTGTACATAGGATGCGACAGTTGTGGAGTTGCAAATTTTTTCATTTGAAAATGTACTCAAATGTGCTCTATATCTTACAAATATAAACCTACCTATACGACAGTACATGCACATACAATCATATAAACATGTATACACACACACATATATACGTATAATCTTACAGTCTACACATATATACGTTTAACCGTTTACATATATACACAAGCACACACTCACAAGGGGATGTTGAAAAGTTCCTGCGTTAAAGATATCGTGAAGGGCCTTCGTGGGGGGGGGGGCACACTTCAGAGTTCTTTTGCAGGGCTTAGAAAAACTGAAGGACCGTTGCACGTTGCAATAAGTGTGTGAATCTGAGAGGAGAGTATCTTGAATAAAATCATAATTAACTGATCTTCCCGGATTTTCTTTTAATCAAAGCCAGAAATATTCAGCCCCACCTCATGTGTGTGTGTGTGTGTGTGTGTGTGTGTGTGTGTGTGTGTGTGTATACTGTGCACCTGTTCAGGTGGAGGGAGGGAACTAAAGTACAGTACATACATTTCATCACTATAACCAAGTCATTTGTGCAGCTTGTTCAGGCAGAAATTGCAGAAAAGCACACACACATATCTATCTATCTATCTATCTATCTATCTAACTATCTATCTATGTATCTATCAATCAATCTATGTAGCTATCTGCCTCTCTCTCTCTCCAGTTCTTTCTATATATAAATATATATATATATATATATATATATATATATATATATATATATATTTGTGTGTGTGTGTGTGTGTTCTGTGTGAGTGTGTATGTGTATGCATGTGTGTTGAAGTCCCTTTGGCAGGGACTTTGTGCCTTGAGTTTATCGACAATTTTGAAGGAGTGGAGGAGCCAATATGGATTCTTCAAAATGAAACAGAGTCGATGGATGGTCGATATTAGTGATCAGTCACATCTTGATAATTCTACAGATGACACAAATGTTGTGTTTGAGATCTACGATCAAAAATTCACAAACGAAAACCTCGTTCAAATGGAAAGATTTTACGACAAAGTTGAAGATTAAACAATTTGAATATCCTGTATATTTCTTTTCGAATAAAATGCAACTGCACACACTTCCAAATAGAGAATTGGTGATTCGAACCCTTAGATTCAAATTCGATCGAAATCAAAATAAGTTTCTCTTTACCTAAAATATCTCATATTTGTTATAGTGAAACATATACGCTAAAAATTATTGTGAATGTAAGACACAGGTGGTATATTGATTTCATATTTTGGCACAATTTCAGAGGAGGGGGTAAGTCGATTACTTCAACCCCAGTGGCACTTATTAATCAACCTCGGAAGAATGGAAGGCAAAGTAGACATTGTCGGAAATTGAACTCAGAACGTCGTTAAATATATTTGAACTAAATTTTGTGTTTGCGTGTGTGTGTGTGTGTGTGTGTGTGTTATAATATATGTATTTGTGTGTGTTTGTATTGATAGATAGATACTGCATATATCCCTGCATACATATACGTGTGTGTGTCTTTTTCTGTATGAATATATATACATGTTTGTGTGTGTGTAGAATGAAAAAGCCAGGACGACCACACATCAGTCAGTGACTCGATAAATTGGTGTATATATACACAAGCATCTATAGGTGTGTCCGCGCCCATCTCTTTCTGAGTTAGTACTCCAACATGTGAGAGAGCTGGACGTGGATAGGACTTACTGAATAAAAGAATTACGCAATTACATAAGTAAAGCGCGATAGAGTTTCAAAGCCGAGGTCGAAAACCCTTGCAGGATTTGATAAATAACTAAATAACGTTATTCTTGATAATACTATTTTCGTCTGGCATTTCACCTCAAACAAGCCAAAGAGACTCACGTAGTTGGTCTGTTTGTTTATGAAGTCTGTGTACGAATATTCTATATTCTAGTGTCTATATCGAGAGACACTAACTTTCACCGTCAAATTCGTCATAAGTAAATGCTCCTACATCGAGCTAACCTTAAACAATAAATGTCGTACTTTAATCCACTTAGCAATCGTATTTCTGTTAACTTGCATTGACATATATCGTGCCATTACTCTAACAGCAATGAAAATCTCCCTATATTTTTATTCAGAAACAACGCTCTCACATAGAAAATCGAGTATTTACGTCATCTTGCCCCCTAGACTAGTATAACTGAGCAAATGTTACTATCTAGTTTCGACTGTGTTTTACTGAGATCTTTTACATCTATATCTATCATCGTTCGTACGAAGTTAGGTGATTGCAAAAAGAGAAAATCGATATAAATGCATCGCTGGTAAGTGGATCACTAGGCCTGGCTGTGTGGTAAGATATTTACTTTCACGACCACTTGATTCCGGGTTCCGCCCCACTGCGTGGCACTTTGAGCAGACGTCTTCCACTGTAACCTAGGCCCGATCAAAAATATGTGAGTGGATTTGGTGAACGGAAACTGAAAGAACACCGTCGTATATATTCATATATATATATATATATATATATATATATATATATATATATATATAGGCGCAGGAGTGGGTGGGTGGTAAGTAGCTTGCTACCAACCACATGGTTCGGGGTTCAGTCCCACTACGTGGCACCTTGGGCAAGTGTCTTCTACTATAGCTTCGGGTCGACCGAAGCCTTGTGAGTGGATTTGCTAGACGGAAACTGAAAGAAGCACGTCGTATATATGTATATATATATATGTGTGTGTGTGTGTGTGTGTTTGTGTTTCTGTGTTTGTGCCCCTAACATCCCTTGTTTGTGGCCCCAAGATCGTCCCCGTAACTAAACGATTCGGCAAAAGAGACCGATAGAATAAGAACTAGGCTTACAAAGAATAAGTCCTGGGGTCGATTTGCTCGAATAAAGGCGGTGCTCCAGCATGGCCGCAGTCAAATGACTGAAACAAGTAAAAGAGTAAAAAGAGAGTAAAGAGTATATATATATATATATATATATATATACGACTAGCTTCCGCCCAGTTACCGTCTCTGAAATTCCCTCAGAAGTAATCGGTTGGCCCGAAGATATAGAATGAAACAGTTGCCCGAGGTTGTGCGCCGTGAAACTGAACACAAAGCTACGTGTTTGCAAGGCAAGCTTCTTAACCTAACAGTTATATCTGCACCTAAGTGAAGAAGTGAATTCTCTCTCTTGTTTATGGATGATTTAAAGCTTCTTTATGGCAAAGACAAGAACCAGCTGGATACTTTAGTGAAAACTATAATATGATTATTAACGACATTGAGATGACTTTCGGAATCGAGAAATGTGTTATGATAGTGGTGAAGAACGAGAAACTCATAAAATGAACCGGAATAGATCTATCCTAATGATGGGAATATAAAATTATTAAACGTAGAAGAAACATATAAATATCTAGAGATACGGGAGAGCGACAAAATCAAGAGTGTAGAGATGAAGGATTGTCTGAATACAAAATATATTTGTGCAGACATTTTAAAATCCGAATTGAATGCGTGAAACATTACATATGCAATCAGCCTCAGGATAAAATCACTAATACCTTTAAGATTATCTCTACAGATTTTCCAGAAAATTTATAGCCTACATGGAAAGTTACAGTAATTCGTTTACGAATAAGTCTATGTAAACAAAGTGATCGAAGATAGAAAACTTGGTAATGAGTGTATATGCATCTTTCAGAATGTATTCTTGCTTCTTCAGTACCGCATCTAACTATCAACGAAGGCATTACTTAATAGCTACTAACTTTAGTGGTGTAACACTATTGGCTGAACCAGTTTACATATTAAATACATCCCTGTCCACTGGTATGTACATATTGATTTCCATTTTCGTTAGGCCACCAAGTTTAGGGGAGGGGCCAGGTCACTTATATCGACCCATGGCTCATCTGGTGCATATTATATAGGTGGGGTGTGAACTCCAAACGTAACTTGTATGTACGTATTAATTGCTGGTAGGGACACCGTGTTTCGTTTTGCAACCACAAAATGCTACCATATATTTGGTTATATATTACGGTTGCCAAACTACATACGACGTCCCTACCAGCAATTAATATCAGTAATAAGATACAGGACAGAGAATATTATTGAATGGAGAAAGCATGAGTTGGAGAACAATGACGGGAAGAACCGGAAGCAGTTCTCAATGCAGAGAGCTATGTTACATATTTATTTATATGTACATACTGCAGTGGTTTAAAGAACAGGTTAATCTCTAAAATATAATAAACATTATAACAATCCACATAGACATTTGTTGAACACTTGAGACCATTGTGCTATTTCGTTTTAATTGACATATGTCTAGTGGTGAAACAGTTGTGTATGTGTGTGTGTGCGAGAGAAAGAGAGAGAGAAAGAGAAAGGGAGAATTTTCCTTTTTCCCCTTTCGATAAAATGAAAACATTTGAACACTGGAATCGATAGAACTGACTTATCCCCGACCCAACAAACTTGCTAGTGTTAACCAAAATTTAAAGGAGATTTGCCTGCTATTTCTTGCAGAACGAGACATCTTTTCAGCGTTCCTCATTGATTTGGGTCAGCGTTGGATTAAGTATTAAGAAAATTATGCTTAGGGCATCAAAGGAAGGAGAGGGGACCACAGAAATTGTGAATGGTTTGCGGCACAAAAGAAATTATTTTAAAGAAATCGCTTCCTATAATAATACTCGGGATGTCTTATCTCTACCACGTATTGCAGCAGA
>NC_142954.1:23520687-23533187 GCF_046866305.1 Octopus bimaculoides | reverse complement strand
TGTGTCACGCTGAATATCCCCGAAAACTACGTTAAGGGTACACGTGTCTGTGGAGTGCTCAGTCACTTGCACGTTAATTTCACGAGCAGGCTATTCCGTTGATCGAATCAACTGGAACCCTCGTCGTCGTAACCGACGAAGTGCCACCTGCATGTGTGTGTGTGTGTATATATATATATATATATATATATATATATATATATATGCGTATGTAAATAGATAAATATATATCATATACATTTAGTTATTTCTGAAACCGCGTTGGTGGATGTTCTTCACAAATACGGCTACGATTTCCTTCTTAACTATAAATAGAGACCCATATTAATGTATAATTATTTACTTCTACAAATTCTAATCATCTGTCCGATGAAACATTAACCGAATATATAATGTTTGATTCTGATTTTGTACTCAACGAAAGCCACAAAAATTCCATGTAATAACACTTCTCTTCGTTAAAATATTTTTACCATTCTAAAAGAAAAGATGTTGAATGAAGATTATGTATCTTTTCGCCAACGAGGAATTTCAAACTAGCAATTATTGAAACTAGAGCTTTAATCAACCAACTCTGAGTATAATCGTTTCTAATATTGGAACAAGGCCTGAAATTTGTGGGAGAAGGATAGCTAATAGCATCGACACCAGTGCGTAACTGGTACTTATTTTATCGACCCACGAAACGATGACAGGCATCGCCGCTAAGGATTTCAGTTATATCAGAGCGGAGCTAAGCATTTCGTCCAGGGTGCGAGCGATTCCCCCAGCTCGCTGCTTTTCCAAGTTCTGAGTATAATCTTTTCTACTCTAGGCTCGAGGGCCGAAATATTGAGGGAGGTAGGTGCCAGTCGATTAGATTGACCCCAGTACGCAACTGGTATTTAGTTTATCGAACCCCGAAACGATGAAAGGCAAAGTCGACCGCGGTGGAATTTGAACTCAGAACTCTCACTGCCAACAGATTAGTAACCACGACCATCACCACCGCCGCGGTGGTGGTGGTGGTGGTGGTGGTAGTCGTCGTGGTGGTAGTGGTTGTGGTGATGGTGGTCGTGGTGGTGGTAGTCGACGTGGTGGTCGTGGTGTTGTTGTTGGTGCTGGTGGTGCTGGTGGTGGTGCTGGTGGTTATCGTGGTTTGAATGATGATGATGGTGGGGGGGGGAGAGGAGGAGGAGGAGGATTTTGCTAATCTGTGGCATCTTCATTTTCATCATTATCGCCTCTACCACCACCAGATTACTCGGTGTACCAATCAGTGCTTCCTTCATCAAAAAGATCTACTTGCTGCTACTGCTGCTGCTGCTGCTGCTATAGCTTCCACAATTAAATGGAGTTGAGCCGGCGCCATTGAATGTCAACTGATTACATTTGTGTGTAATTCTATCAGCTTATTATTGAATCGCCTTGAAATATAAAAGAGAACTACACTTTTCAATACTGCCGGTTCACCAGCTTATGTTGGAGTGGCTAATCCGCGCACACACACACACACACACACACACATACACACACATACACACACAAAGGAACAGTAGCATCTATATACACGTATTCGAGAACTTGTGCTTGTATGTATGTGTGTATATGTATATATATATGTATATATGTATACATTACAGACTCAGCAAACAGCAACTGTGTGTTGAGTTCGTCTTTCCGTAATGACTGTAATTAGAAAAAGATCTCTAATGTAGACATGTACACATGCGTATATATATATATATATATATATATATATATATATGTATGTATATAAATACATACATATATATATATGTGTGTGTGTGTGTGTGTGTGTGTGTGTGTGTGTGTGTGTGTGTGTGTGTGTGTGTGTGTGTGTGTGTGTGTATAAACATCTATATATGCAGATATATACATGTTTAGATATATATACATGAACATATGTATATGTATATTTATATAAACACACATATATAAACACATTTTTATACATACATATACATTTATATATATGTGTATATACATATATATATATATATATATATATATATATACATATATATATATATATATATATATATATATATATATGTACGTTCGCACGTATACCTGTACGTGCCTATGTGTGTGCGTATGTGTGACATTGTGTTTTCTGGCTGTAAAGATATCATTAATTATTTGACAATAATTATGGATGTCAGCGAAGATATCAACTGAAAATGTTGGAGGCAATATCGATGCTGAACCAATTTTCCAAAATGTCGCTGACGTTTTAATAACCTGTATGAAGCTCTAAGTAGCAAAAATATCATTAGCCGCTAGATTTTAGATTGGTCAAGATGTATGGTGTATGCGCCGTCTTAGGAAGATCTTCGTCAGGACACTTAATGTTTGACTTTTACGTAGTTTTGTAGCATTAATTAATGGCTTATTAAAATTCTACGAGAAGTTGGTCAGATCATTTAAGGTGATAAATTTAGGAGCTATCTTAATCAGTGTTGCCCTACTTCTGAATTTTAATAAACTAAGATGTTTTATCACTTTAGTTTCGATCCTAGATCAGATTTAATTGATAATGCAATTTTTTTTTCATTCTTTTCCTTCACCTGTCGTCTTGCCTGGTAGGTAAGGGCCGCCAACATGACCTAGTACCTTTTTTAAGGGTCAGCGGGATGCTGCGGTTGTGGGGCAGAATTTTCCTTGAAACAGAATCCTATTCTATAAACTTGCACATAACATGGCCACAAACGTGACTGTGTGGTAAGAGTCGAGCTTCCTGCGCATGCGTTGGTCAGTCTTTTCTTTGCAGTGCTAGGAGTCACGTCACTGTGCACCAACGTCGTGAAGCACAACTACCAGGTAAGACATTTGTTTTTAGGGGGATTCAGTGGGGGTTTGTTGCTCGTGTTTAATTAATTTGTCAAACAAGAAACCTCCACTGGGTTCTGCGCATTTGTCAAACCGATAGAATTATGTACCATGTTTTAGAAAGAAAATAATTACTGGGTTACTTGTGTTGATTCATGTCGATTAAAATTTTTCAAGACTCTGCCCCAGTATGGCCGCAGTCGAACGATAGGAACAAGAAATACTTCAAAGGAAAGTGATGGAGCATTCAACCCTTTTGATAACAATTCTCAGACTACACCCAATTGTAAAACAAAACTCCCAGCAACGCCGGGAGTGATCAATAAAGTGACCAGTGGTTTGTCTTTTCAAGATCGGTTGAACTCTGCGATGTTGGGAAAGAATTTCGCCTAAAACAAGAATCTATTCCTGGATATTCTTTTCCACTCTAGACACAAGGCCCGAAACTTTTTGGCGGAGTGGGTCAGACAAAAGATCGACTCCAGTACGCAACTGGTACTTAATTTATCGACCCTGAAAGGATGAAGGCGAAGTCGACTTCCTCGGAATTTCAAATCAGAACGTAAAGACAGACGAAATACCGCTAAGCATTTCGTCCGGCATGCTAACGAGACTTTTCTAGTCTAGGCACAAGGCCCGAAATTCTGGGGAAGGGGATCCAGTCGATTAGATCGACTCCAGTACGCAACTGTTACTTAATTTATCAACCCCGAAAAGAGGAATGACGAAGTCGATCTCGGCGGAATTTGAACTCAGAACATAAAGACAGACGAAATATTGCGAAGCGTTTCGCCGGGATGCTAACGATTCTGCCAGCCCGCCACCTTACCACCAAGTTATGTTAATGACAGAATAACAAAACACAAAACAGTTCATTTCCTTTTCTCTCTTTCACATTCTCTCTCCTTCAACCTTTCTCTCTCTTTCCCTCTCTCTTACCTGCCCAAAAGGTTCAACTACCAATATAACGAGGTGTTTTACCACTAAACTCTTTCCATTTTTACCATTTCTTTCTTGCAGATAATAATTTAAAAGCTAATTACTAACTTCATAAAACTAATTTTTTTTCCAAAACACACACAAAAAAGAGAAAGAAAGAAATATACAATTATTTCATTTTCTTTTTTAAAAGTACAATCGACACGTCTTTCTTTACTGTATTATGTAGCTAATATTTCTGTGTATCTTTTCACCAATCATATACATATATATATATATATATATATATATATATATGCATGTATGTATATACATATATATGTATGTATGTATGTATATACATATATATGTATGTATGTATGTATATACATATATATGTATGTATATACATATATACATATATATGTATGTATATACATATATATGTATGTATGTATATACATACATATATATCTATCTATGTATGTGTATATATATATATATATATATATATATATATATATATATATATAGCAGACAGACAACTGTCAAGTGACGCATTATATACATATGGATATATACATTTATTGTGACTTAAATTTATATATCTTGTGTATATGTTTGTGTGTTGTTTTATCATCCAGATTGTTGCTGTTCCTCTCATCATCATCATCATCATCATAATCATTGTCATTCTAATCATCATTATCACTGTTGTCATCATCATCATCATCTTTGTCATTATTATTATTATCATTATTATTATCATGCTTGTTGTTCTGAAAACTTTCAACGCCTCCATACCTTGAGGGTGAAACTCCAAATTCATTAATTAAATTATATATTGCAATATATGTATATATATTTTTTGTTTTGTTATTTTATAAAAAAAATTAGTGTATAACACAAACAGTTGTCACACATAACTGTGTGCATACGCGCAGAAACACACAATGATATACATAGACATACATAGACATACATGTATGTGTGTGTGTGTCTATGTGTGTGTCTATGTGTTGCGGTTATAGTATGTTCTTTGTCATACTTCAATTATTTGTTAGCTTTTCTTGAGTTTCATTTGTCGCTCAATGATAAAGTTAGTAGCAGTAATAACAACAGCATTATTATTTATAATAATAATAATAATAATAATAATAATAATAATAATAATATCAAAAATACGATCATAATCGGAACTGCTGAGAAATGGTACAAACACCACCCTGGGGCTGTAACTGAGAGAGAAAACGTAACTATTCTTTGGGACTTCCCAGTATGTACAGATCTGACCATCAAGGCAAATAAACCAGATATTGTTACGAAAGACAAAAGCAATAAAGTCTGTTTATTTATTGACATGAGCATACCCTGTGATTATAATATCTCGACAAAAGAATTTGATATGCTCAGAAAATATGTGAGTATTATCTTCTACTTGTTTCGGTCGCTAGTTTGCGGTCAGGCTGGGATTCATCTTCTCGTGTTTTTTGTCAAACGAATCGACCGCAGTGATTACTTTTTTCAAAAGTACGCTGCTTTTCTCACCGGTGTCTTTTGCCGAATCTCAAATTTGCAGGGATTTAAAGAAACCGACAACAGTCCTTCCAAGATAGTGGGGAATAAATACAAGCACAAGGAATTAACATACATACAGATATGTATTTTACTCTGCATACGTGTGTATGTGTGTATACGATGGCATCTTTCTCTTTTTGTCTACCAAATCCACCCTAAATGCATTATAGATATGTATATATATACCTGCATACAAAAATCAGAGGAATGACCAGCAAATGTGGACTCCTATATGCTAGAAATAGATACCGAATCATCTAACTACGAAAAATATATGTTCTCAGTAAAAAATTCAGCGACACAACAGACTGTAAAAGGGCAAGACAAATGAAAAAATACTAAATTAAAAAACGATTAACCTACGTACCATGGTTTCACCTGTTAAAATTTACATAAGTAAATATCTGCAGGATCGTCAGCGTAGTCTGTCGATTTGAGATATAATTCCCAGAACTAGACACAAGACGTCCACCCGTAAGGGAGCACGTGTAGAGTTCTACAAATTACATTCAGTGTATCCTTTCAATTGTCTTCAATCTGGCGCGCTAAGTCCGCAAATAATTCTGCAGTTAATAAATTTTTGCAGCTAATTTACCGGTTTGAGAACATCATTATTTAAAATTTATTAATGAGGGTAGAAATTGATATTAATCAATTAAAACCAGTGGTCTAGCATATTAAAAAAATCCGAAGATTAAAATTATATTACATACAAAAATGTGGACTCCTATATGCTAGAAATAGATGCCGAATCATCTAACCACGAAAAGAATATGTTCTCAGTAAAAAATTCAGCGACACAACAGACTGTAAAAGGGCAAGACAAATTAAAAAATACTAAATTAAAAAACGATTAACCTACGTACCTGCATATATACATACATACATATATATATATATATATATATATATATATATATATATATATATATATAGTTTTAGGGAAAAAACCAAAGTTCATGAACTCATCGATGAAAATCCACTATCATATTTAATACTGTGAAACTTAATTTAATTTTCACTTTTAATAAATTGATTTTTATTGAGTTTTTACCTGTAATTTTCGATTTTTATCCCTAATATTATTATTATCATATAAATATATATATATAGAGAGTGTGTGTGTGTGTGTGTGTGTGTGTGTGTGTGTGTGTGTGTGTGTGTGTGTGTGTGTGTGTGTGTGTGTGTGAGGGAGCGAGACAGAGAGAGAGACAGAGAGAGAGAGACAGAGAGAGTCCGGGCTATAAAAGAAGATAGTCGCCCAAGGTACCGCACAGTGGGACTGAACTCAGAAACACCTAGTTGCAAGGCGAGCTACATACGCGTCTCGATGTGTACATGCGCGAGTTTGTCTTGTGTGTTTGCGTATTTATTAGTGTTTAGAGAACATGATATAGATTACTCCCTATTTGGATAAAATTTGCTGAAATGAAAACCTAAAACACTAAACCCAATATTTTATCGTTGTAATATGTGGATTAATACAGTGCCAAAGCAAACAGCATAATAACTTTATAATTTTTGGTTAGTTGTAATTTAATTTGTGAATTAATCAAACTGTTAAAAACTGTTCCCCTTGATGATCAATGCAATTACGAAATAAATTGCGTCTCTTTGATCCCTGCTAATATGTGTTTGTTGACTCAACAATACAGCAACAATTTGGAAAGAGGTCAATACACCACTATCCTTCAGTTTCCAGAAATAATGACAGAGAGATATGGATGTAATTAAATTGCCAGCATGTCAGATCGGAAGATTAAGCGTTCTCGTAGAGATTCTTGCAGTTTATTTTCGGTAAATATAGGAGATGCATTGACGTCATTTTGCGAAGGCACAGGTGTGGCTATGCGGTTGAAGAACCACGCCGTATCTTGGGTTCAATTCCGCTACGTGGCACCTTGAACTAGCGTCCTCCATAATAGTCCCGGAACAAACAGTTTCTTCCCTTGAGTGGATTTCGTACGCAGTAACTCAAATCTGTACTCTCTATCTCTCTCTCTCTCTCTCTCTCTCTCTCTCTCTATATATATATATATATATATATATATATATATATATATATATATATATATATATATATACCACTTACCACACAGCCAGTCCTGCGCATATATATATATATACACACATATATACAATCATTTCTGTCCGTTTGCTTTCGGGTTTCCTAAGAGTTTCTGTCGGTTTCGTTGGATATTTGATCTGATGTGTTGTTTCTATTCTGGTCTCCGTTTGTTGTCGTTTCCCAACTGTTGATTTTGGATAATAGACTAAGGAATGTAATATTTCTATGCGAGAGAATTATGTCTGCAAAACAACTTCTCTAAATATTCTATTTGGTACACATATAATGTTTCATTCTTGTATATGATATCATATTACATTATATTATATTATATTATTTATATATGGAATGGCTGTGTGGTAAGTATCTTGATTTCCAAACCACATGGTTTACGGGTTCAGTCCCACTGCGTGGCACCTTGGGCAAGTGTCTTCTACTATAACCTCAGGCCGACCAAAGCCTTGTGAGCGGATTTGGCAGACGGAAACTAAAACATGCCCGTCGTATATATATATATATATATATATATATATATATATATATATATATATATATATATTTGTGTATCTGTGTTTCTCGTTCCACCCCAACATCGCTTGAAAACCAATGCTGGTGTGTTTACGTCCCCGTAACTTAGCGGTTCGGCACAAGAGACGATAGAATAAGTATTAGGCTTACAAAGAATAAGTCCTGGGGTCGATTTGCTCCACTAAAAGCAGTGCACCAGCCTGGCCGCAGTCAAATGACTGAAATAAATAAAACAATAACAGAATATATATACACACGTGTGTGTGTGTGTGTGTGTGTGTGCCGCGTGTACACATATACATCCATAGATATAGATATAGTAAGTACGTACATGCATGTACATATGCATATAGAAAAGCAGATAGAGAGAGAGATACAGAGAGAGAGATACAGAGAGACAGATACAGAGAGAGGGAGACAGTGAGAGAGAGAGAGAGACATGTATGTGTGTGTGTGTGTGTGTGTGTGTGTGTGTGTGTGTGTGAGTGTGTGTGTGTATTCAGCCCTTGTTCAGCGACACCCTATTTATCATTGCCCATCACATCGATAAGTACATTTACGTATTAACCTGTATTTATTTACCTAAATTTGTCTTTGTTCCCTGTGTTATATTTCTAAGATTATAATTAGGACGCCTAATTATCAATATTTATATTAGAATAAAGTATGGCGTTAACGATACTTGTTATAAATGGCAATTACATATTTTATATATATATATATATATATATTACACACATGACTTTGTTCCGCATAGTCACACGGATACACACCCACGTATACGGAGAGAGTCATTCAGAGAAGGCGAGAGAATGGAAGATGTATATATGTATATATATATGGAGAGAGAGACGGAGAATATATATATATACATATATATATATATATATATATATATATATATATATATGGAGAGAGAGACGGAGAATATATATATATATATATACAGAGTGAGAGAGGGAGCAGAGTGAGAAAGAGAAAGTGGGAGATAAAAGAGCGCTATACACATATATATTTATACGTATGTACCTATGTATATATATATATATATATATATATATATATATATATACATATATATATATATATATATATAGAGAGAGAGAGAGAGAGAGAGAGAAAGAGAGAGCGAAAGTGACAGATGAAAGAAGAGCATACTACATAAATGCATAATATATACACTCATAGCATGTGTGTGTGTGTCCATGTCTGTGTGTTTATATATATATATATTATATTATATGTATATATGTGTGTATATACATATATTAATAGGATACCTCACTAAGATTAAGTGCGCCTATTATCAAAATGACGAACTTAAATATTCGACACACGAGATTATTAATTCTTGTTGAATGTCTTGGAAGCGTTCCTAACTATTATCGGCATCTATTAAAACTTCGATCGACCGTAATTCTTTATTCTTCGCCAGGTAGATTTCGATTCGTATGATTAACTGCGAAATTGAGCGTACAAAGTACTAATTAATTTCTTACTAATACTTTAGAGTTGTGTCTCATTAAGGTTAAGCTTCAAATGGTAGCAACGTATTCCTTCTCGAAATTTCGACAGAAATATAATTATGTATCTGTGTATTAATGAAAGTATATAAAACTGGCATATTACCAATACTATTGGTGCTTAATAACATCGGCATTTTCATTTCATTAGCACATTACAAAAATATTGGTCGGTCTACATATTAAATTATTATCTTTAATAGAATCTGAAAACAATGCATATGAAATTTTGTCTTACAACAATGGGAAGGTGTTTGCACTGGCTTGTAGTTCGAAACGATTCTTAATATGTTTGGCAATTTTTCCAAGTCCTGTGTGTCGTGTTTCTATTTTTAATTGAAAGCCAACACGAAAAATCTCACAGCTTAGATACCTTGGTGTTTAATTAGGAAACCCACGGGAGTTGAGTCAGCCAAAAATCTAAACCACAATTTAGAGAATGGTGGAGTGGTTAGTCTTGGGAATGACAATGGCTCCTTTAACCTTTTCAGTTACAAGAGGAGCTGCCAGGAGTGAACGCAAAATTTCATTAAGTTTTTGTGATAGAAGAATAAAATAATGCGTGTTAGTATGACTGTTAAATCTTCACGAATCTTTATTTAGTCTCCTGCCATTGAGAAGATATCTGTTTTATATGTCGTTGAAATTTTCGTTACCGAGGGCAGGAGTTCTAATACAGTTTGGGCCCACTGTTTCTTTTATATTTCTTGAGAAGATAAAAGAAAATTCCAGTTATAGACTGCCTAACGATTAATCAATTCATCTATCAAAACTTGACCTTATTTTATTTGCAAGCGCAGGTATAGCTGTATGATTAAGAAGGTCACCTTGCAACCATGTGATTTTGGGTTCAGTCCCATTGCGCGGCAGCATGTGCGTGTGTCTCCTACTTTAGCCCCAGGCCAACGAATAGCTTCTGAGAGAATTTGCAAAGCAGAAACTATGTAGATGCTTAGGCGGCGAGCTGGCAGAAACGTTAGCACTACGGGCGAAATGCTTAGCGCTATTTCGTCTGCCGTTTCGTTCTGAGTTCAAATTTCGCCGAGGTCGACTTTGCCTTTCACCATTTCGGAGTCGATAAATCAAGTACCAGTTACGCACTGGGACGATGTAATCGACTTAATTCCTTTGTCTGTCCTTGTTTGTCCTCTGTGTTTAGCTCCTTGTGGGCAATAAAGAAATAAGAAAATGTGTAGATGCTAGTCGTATAGATATTTAGATAGATAGACAGATACAAAAATAAGAGGAATGACCAGCAAAAGTGGACTCCTATATGCTAGAAATAGATGCCGAATCATCTAACCACGAAAAAAATATATATATTCTCATGACAACATTTTTTTTTCGTGGTTAGATGATTCGGCATCTATTTCTAGCATATAGGAGTCCACTTTTGCTGGTCATTCCTCTTATTTTTGTATGTAATATAATTTTAATCTTCGGATTTTTTTTAATATGCTAGACCACTGGTTTTAATTGATTAATATCAATTTCTACCCTCATTAATAAATTTTAGATAGATAGATAGGTAGGTAGGTAGAGAGACAGACAGACAGACAGATAGATAGACAAAACTAGGATAAACATGCGTTATATAAAATAAACTTGTGTTTATCTTTAGTTTTCCTGTATTTGTTCTGTAACTCATAACTAGTAACACTAATCACTATGGATGTTACTTAACAATTAAACAGAAAGGAGACTGCGTGATGACAATCTACATGGAACTCTACACATAACTAGCAATTATTTATGTGCTCAATATCTACTATATGTGTGTGTGTCAGTATGTATATGTGTGCGCCTGTAAAAGATTTAACTGTGTGGAGATAAATATATCAGTCTTAGACTTCTGTTAATTAAAAATTACTTGTTCACGGATACAGTGAACTTGCTACATACCCCCAAGCTTTGATCCAATGTTATACCTTTCAAATATTATGATATCCGGACATTGCTGCACCACATAGAATGCATTATTATTCTCCATTAAACAGCAAAGATTGATAACTATGAAGAGTCAGCTTGTGTTTCGCATCCGTAGTCTTTTGTTTGTTGAAAACTAAAAGCAGTAACAACTGCCTAATTCTAACACAAGATTTTATCGACATTCGGGTAGATACAATGCTGGGCTGACCCCAAAATAATTTGCAATGGTTATGTAAAAGCTTCGACTAAATATATCAGGTCTTTTGTCTAACACACTTGACATTCTTCAACTTTATCCACTGCCACGGAAGGAAGGGCATGTCGATCACTCGGGAACGATTGTAATTTGATACCAGATTCCCTGATTTTGGCTCGTATTTTCAGATTGTTTTCTGTTTTGTTTTCTTTGACACATTCTGATACAATGAGTCCGCCTATATGTCAGAATACAATTCTATATCCTGGATTAAGGGTAATAAATCCATACCTACTTTGTATTGAAAATTACTTCTTCCAGTTTTGTTGTCATAGCCATGATTAATGTAGCTTTAATTATATTAATCAACTTCTAACTCCTCATCCACACGCCTAAAACAAAAATGCTTCTTTCTTTCCTATTTCAATGAACAGAGATGTGTGATGGAAGTACATGCATATATATATATATATATATATATATATATATATATATATATATATATAGAGAGAGAGAGAGAGAGAGAGAGAGAGAGAGAGAGAGAGAGAGAGAGACAGACAGACAGACAGACAGACAGACAGACAGACAGACAGACAGACAGACAGACAGACGAGCATATATATATATAAATAGATACATAGATAGATAGAGAGAGAGAGGAACACAGCGACAGCCAAACAGATACATACATACGTACATGGACACAGGTCAAAAGACAGACAGGCATATATATATATATATATATATATGTATATATATATATATATATATATATATATATATATATATATATATATATATATACATATATATATGACATAAGTGTATAATGTGCATATGTGCTTTTGTATACATACCATTATACATATATATTTATAAATGTGTATATATATAAATATATATACGTGTCTGTATATATATATATATG
>NC_142954.1:23510687-23515687 GCF_046866305.1 Octopus bimaculoides | reverse complement strand
TTTAGGCAGAATGGTATACATATAAGATTCCAATACCTTATCTGGCCACCACAGTTCTCAGATCTCAATATTATTGAACATTTATGGTGCATTTTAGAAAAAAACAAGTAAGGAGTCAATACTCTCCACCATCATCACTACAAGAACTGGAGACTGTTTTAGCTGAAGAATGGACAAATATTCCTTTGGAAACAATTCAAACTTTGTACGAATCCATACCTCGTAGAATTCAAAAAGTAATTACAGCCAAAGGAGGTCCTACTTCATATTAAAATAGATTTCTTTGAAATTTTAAGGTGTTTCCATTATTTTATCCAACCCCTGTATATATATATATTTATATAATTTGAGTAATATAATTGATCTTAAAATAAATGATTTATTAATGTAACGTATCGTAATGGAATGTTAATTAAATAATATATGAAGGAACCTCAGTTGATGGGTCATAATAAATTAGCTGTTTAAGATGAAAATCAAGTACCAGTTCCATAGTGATGGGTCATAGTGGTGTAATAGTATAGTGATACGGAGATGCACTTGCATAGCAAGTGACCTGATCTGAGATCGTGTGCTGGAACGAAAACAATTGCAGCATGGAAGGTGTTTATAAGCCATTTAAAATAACACACAAAATCCGTTAGATTCACTTCAACATTTAAATTTAATTTGTCAAAATATTTTCGTCGCTTTGAGACCGCGACCTGTTCGCTGACAAAATTGTATGCTACATAGTGATAGTGATAGCTTATAATAAAATATCGACTAGTACTAAGGTGAATCATAATTAACTCAGTAGCGCTGTGATTGATCTTAACAAAGTAACAATTACTACTGTGATAGTAATAATGTAATATGGACCAGTGCTCTGGTATATTATAATAAAATTAATGTTATTACTCTTATAGGTCTTAAAGTTTTACTATTTTGCTAGGTCTGAACGCTGCAAGCTGGCAGAATCCTTAGCACGCATCGCAAAATGCTTAGCAGCATTTCATCGGTGTTTACGTTCTGAGTTCAAATTCCACCAAGGGTGAGATTGCCTTTCATACTTTTGGGCTCGATGAAATAAGTGCCAGGTGAGCACTGGGGCCGATGTGGTCGATTTACTCCTCCTCTAAAATTGCTGGCCTTGTGCCAAAATGTAAAACCATAGTTATGGTAGATCTTAACATTTTGTAATATTTTTATACGACCAGCGACTTTTGAAGGGAGGGGACAAGTCGAACATATAAGCCCCATGACTTGATTTGTAGTTATTTTAGAATTTTATGATAATTTGTTTCGCGTAGCAAAACCACAACGGACAACATATTTAAGGAAAGAACGGGTAAAGGTTGCGAAAACACGGATGGTTTTAGGATCCTTCTCTAGACGAGAAGATCCCGAGAGATCAGGGGCATGCCTTGAAGACATGTCGACTTTGCTGTTTAGTGTATATATTCCAAACTTTTTGTGTACTAGATTCACAGAAATATAAAGTCATGGCACCATCTTTTTGACTATTTCTTGTGCAACCTCGTTGATCGAATTATTCTCTACTATGAATATTAATATTGCAGTCATTAGGTTGATGTGCAATATCTATTAAATATATACATACATATATATATATATATATATATATATATATATATATACAAGATTAAGAGGAATGACCAGCAAAAGTGGACTCCTATATGCTAGAAATAGATGCCAAATCACCTAACCACGAAAAATATGTTCTTAAGAAAAAAATTTCAGCGAGACACTGGTGTCCCGCTGAAATTTTTTTCTTGAGAACATATTTTTCGTGGTTAGGTGATTTGGCATCTATTTCTAGCATATAGGAGTCCACTTTTGCTGGTCATTCCTCTTAATTTTGTACGTAATATAATTTTAATCTTCGGATTTTTTAAATATGCTAGACCACTGGTTTTAATTGATTAATATCAATTTCTACCCTTATTATTAAATATATATATATATATATATACAGAGAGAGAGAGAGAGAGAGAGAGAGACAGACAGACAGACAGACAGACAGATCGACCCCAGTACGCAACTGGTGCTTAATTTCTCGGCCCCGAAAGGATGAAATGCAAAGTCGGCCTCGGCAGAATTTGAACTCAGAACATAAAGACAGACAAAATACTGCTAAGCATTTTGCCCTGCGTGTTAACGTTTCTTATTTCTTTATTGCCCACAAGGGGCTAAACATAGAGGGGACAAACAAGGACAGACAAAGGGATTAAGTCGAATTACATCGACCACACTGCGTAACTGGTACTTAATTTATCGACTCCGAGAGGATAAAAGGCAAAGTCGACCTCGGCGGAATTCGAACTCAGAACGTAAAGACAGACGAAATACTGCTAAGCATTTTGCCCTGCGTGTTAACGTTTCTTATTTCTTTATTGCCCACAAGGGGCTAAACATAGAGGGGACAAACAAGGACAGACAAAGGGATTAAGTCGAATTACATCGACCACACTGCGTAACTGGTACTTAATTTATCGACTCCGAGAGGATAAAAGGCAAAGTCGACCTCGGCGGAATTCGAACTCAGAACGTAAAGACAGACGAAATACTGCTAAGCATTCCGCCCGGCGAGCTAACGTTTCTGCCAGCTCACCGCCTTTGCCCACCAAAATACTATCAACGCGAGAGATGCGTTTTCGATGTAAGCGTTTCTCGAAATAAACAGCGGTTTCGCAACGGCATCGGCCTTACCGGTTGCTCTCTACTCTTTACCAATACAACATTAATGCCAGCAGCAGCAGCAGCGGCAGCAGCGGCAGCGAGTCAACCATTCTGATCATTACCATTATTGTTTAAAGCCCTCTTAAATATTTTCCTATTCTTTTCATTCTTTTAGATCAATGCTATCAAAGCTCTTGTTTATGGTTTCATTCAGCTTTTATTATTACTTCTAATACCACCACTGTTAGAAATAATACTACTGCTAATACTAATACTAACAGCAGAAGTGATCATATCATTATCATTATTATTATTATTATTATTATTATTAATATCATTATTATTATTATTATTATTATTATTATTATTGTATTATTGCTTTATTGCTTTTGTGGGGTTTTTTCTTGTGTGTTTGTGTTTTTGTGTGCCTCCGTGTGTGAGGGGGGGGGGGGTGAGCATGTGTGTGCATTTGCGTCTGTGTGTGTGAGAGAGAAAGAGTGTGTGTGTGTGTTTGCATCGAAATAAAAAGTGACATTATTTGTGATGATTATGTTAGTGGCTAAACTAATATATATATATATATATATATATATACATGTGTGTGTGTGTGTGTGTAAACACATATACATATATACATATATATATATATATATATATATATATACATGTGTGTGTGTGTGTGTGTGTGTGTAAACACATATACATATATACATACATATATATGTATATGTATGTATATATGTAATGTATTATGTATGTATACCTATACGTGTATATATATATATATATATACCTACACATATTTATATATACATATGTATATGTAAGTATACGTATAATATATGTACATCGATATGTCTATATATATATAGATATACATATATACACGCATATATATATATATATATATATATATATATATATATATATATATATATATAAACACACACATACACTCAAATTGGAAGACAGAAAGCAGACAATCAGTCAGACAGACAATCTATTAACTATAGTATCATAGATTAATCAATTAAAAAGTAGATATACGTATGTGTGCACGGGTGTATATCTGTTCATATTTACCTTCGTTTCTATGGCTCTGTGCCTCTATATCTGTGTGTGTGTGTGTGTCTGTGTGTTTATGTCGCTGTGTGATTGCGTGTTTCGGTGCTTTAATATTATTTTATTGGTCTCGGGAATCTCGTTCAATATTGAAATAAAATCAGTTCAGGAGTGATATCATAGATTTAAGAGATTACTACAGCTCTTAATAGATCCATCACCGATATAATTCTAGCTTAGTATCATCTCGTTAAAATACAATTTCTTTATGATAGAGTAATACGCTCCATCAGGCCAAGTCCGTCCGGCTGTAGACGCAGTTGCAACACCGGAAGCCGAAGTTTCGAATCCCATCACTGCATAGACACAGCTTGGGGTTTTTTCCATGACAAAATCTAGTTACATATTATTTGTGGTTTCATGGGTAATTGAGAACCAGATAACTACAATGTTCAGTCCTTGTAGTGGTGTGCTGGGTTTCATGCTTCAGTAATTCTTAGACCTATGCTAGCGTTATGCATGCACTTATAAGGGTCTCCAATGCCGGAGAGGTTAAAGAACAGAAGCAATATAAATAGGGACCACCTTTTTCTTGTGGTAAAGATGGGTTTGCCTAGGGCCAACGTTTCTTTGGCACCAAAAAATGATCATCCCGAAATATAACAACATCAGTTTCAACACACGATTTCACATATCAGGAACCTTGCAACATAAAATGATAAACGTATATATATATATATATATAGGTATATAAAATTTAAATAATAAGTGTGATAAATTGGATATTAATTTAATTAACACCAATTTAAAACCAGTGGCCTAACATAAAGAAAATTCTGAAAATTCAGAAAAATTATATTACATACATATGAGAAGGAATAACCACTAAGTGGACATCCTTTACGCTAGAGATAGACCATCTACGGTCAAAACCACAAAAGAAAAGAATGTTCTCTACGGAAATTCAGTGCACACCAGAACATGAACGGGCAAAACAAATGTAAATATACAAAAAAAGAATTAATCGATTACTGTAATTTTTTACTTCCATAACCCATCGGAGGCTCATCAGTACCATCGTTCCATTCAATATAATTTGTAGAACAATACACGAGTTGTCCACATAAAATTAGACATGTGTACAGTTCTACCGATTACATTGGGGTAGAATTTCCCTAGAGAACATTCTTTTCTTTTGTTGTTTTGACCGTATAAGGTCTATTTCTAGTATAATGGATGTCCACTTAGTGGTCATC
>NC_142954.1:23503187-23508187 GCF_046866305.1 Octopus bimaculoides | reverse complement strand
GAATATGCATGTATATATATATATATATATATATATATATATATATATGCATTTACGCATATATATATATGTATACATATACATTTATATATATATACATTTATACACACACATACTTACGTACCTTAGTATACGTATATCAGTTTATATTAAATTATTTTCTTTGTGATATGAAAATGGATGTCTTTTGTATGAGCTCGTTTTTGTTGCAATGCATTCGTTTCTTTCCTAGAGATAATCTTTTGTCTGTGGTTGATCCTTTTGTTTTACTTGTAGTCTATATTCTTTGTAGAAGTCCTTCTATTTCTTTGTCTGATATCTTTGTATTGTTTATTATAAAACTGCAGACATTCGTCAGCGTTTTCGAATTTAGTTTTCATTGTGTATGTTTGTTATCTCTTCCAAGATTCCGTATTTACGGTACCATTCTCTGTTTGGTTACAGTACAACTTGTTAAATAAGAAAGTGTACGAATATCATTGGTATAAGAAAAATTTTAGTAAGCTTTTCAAAAATGTTGTCGATATTTCGATCTGTTTTGCATCGGATGTCAAGGCCTCCCACCGTTGCCATTGATTAGTACAAGGTCTAATAGTGCCTGGCACTAGAAGGAAACTGTGATTAGGACAATGTTTTAATGACTGCTGAGATTCTCATTGGTGAATGATTAAATTAAGCGGACAACTTCTTGGAAAGTATATAGTTAATAACGTACACTATAATACAAATAGTTAATTCTCAGTGGAGATATCTCCAGGTAAAGGACCGATACACACACACACACACATATATATATCAATATATTATGTGAAGGAGGGCGCAACGGCCCAGTGGTTAGGGCCGCAGACTCGAGGTCGTAGGATCGCGCTTTCGATTCCCAGACCAAGCGCTGTAAGTGTTTAAGTTTGGTAGATATTTCGCCATTGTTGTGTTTTATGAATATCATACACTCAGATCATATCGAAACGAAGTGAATCGCTGATATACGACTTATATACAAATGTATCGAACTCTATTTGCTGTTGTGCTGAGGCGTAGCGCATGCGAATGTAAATTAAATCACAAATTGAAAGCACCTCTAGTCACGTAAATATTGTCGGTTGCACATACATAATGTACGTTTAAGTTATACTCCCATTTGCTGCGGGATAGCATCCAGGGGAAAATCCCAAATCGAAGCCTAGTTTTAAACACCGGTCTTCCGCCCATTTTCCGTCTACCAAATTTACTAACAAGACACTGCTTGGTCTGGAGTTAAAGTAGAAAATACTTGCTCCAGGTCCCGCACCGTGAGAATGAACCAGAAGCCACAAGGTTGCAAATGGTAATTGTTAACCATGCAGCCGTGTCTGTACTTAGGGGCAAAATTAATAATTTAATTAATATTTTCATAAATTACAAAAATTCATGAAATCAATAAAAGCATTAACATCGAAATATACATTAACTGTACTGAATCAATTAGAATATTAACGTATGGTCTAGGAATGTTCACCAGGTAGCGCTGGGTGGTGATTTTATATCCCATAATATAAGTACACCGAAAACTGTGTTTAAAGTATTAACTGAAATAAAATAAGTTTTGGTTTTTTTTCGGTTACCATACAAAAATCAGAAACGTCTGTACATGTACATATGTCTGTATGCATATATGTGTGTATGTATGTACGTTTGGATATATGCATGTATGCGTGTATGTATGCATGTATGTGTGCGTATGTCTGTATGTATATGTGTATGTATGCATGCGCGTGTGTGTGTACGTATGTATAAGTATTAGCATTGTATGTATATAAGTAGGTGGGTATGAATGCGTTTGTATATTTGGATATACACGTACATATGCATGCATACAGACTACACCTATTATATACATATATATATATATATATACATATATACAAATATATATATATATACATATATATATATATATATATATACATATATATATATATATATATATATGTGTGTGTGCAAAACACCATACTTCCAAACGCACTTAATTATACATACAAGTGTATGTTATACAATATATATATTCCTTAATTGCATATATATATATGTTCGTATACATATGTGCTTGTGTGTGTATGTGTGTACGTGTGAACATATGTATATATGTATGTACCTAAGTATGTAAATGTATGTAGGTGTATATATATATACATATATATACACACATATTTCCATACAGAGGTACATACATACACACACACATATATATATAAATACATACATGTATATATATATATATATATATATATATATATATATATATATATTTCATATTATTTTCCCTTTAAAAGTTTATAAGAAATAGTTAATTAATTTTCTAATGTCTGTTATTGAAGAATTAATTTGGGGAAAGCAGAGCAAAAAAGTAGTAGCAGCAGCAGCCGGAACACACACACACACACACTCGCGAACATTATCGTTTGCTCGAAAGTGTAATTTCTCCTGCATCTCCTTTTTTTCCTTTTTTGGTTATTACCCCTCCTCTCTCCCCTACACCCCCACTCAATTATTGTTATTTATTATTTTCCTATATATATTTATATACATATATATATATATATATATATTGATATTTATTTGTCTTGTATATTTCAATAGAAATCAGTGTGAATACTAAACCAGACATGCATCGCTGGTTTTGTTTTTTTTTATTTCATTTATTATTTATACACTGATGTTTGTTTGTCTTGTTTGTCTTTTCTTTTTTTGTTTTTCTTTATTACAGTCTGTTGCATTAACAGGAAATTTGTTGCCATTAATTTTCGGTTCCTACTTTTGTCTGGTTTCTGGTTCTTCTTCTTCTCTGATTCTTTTCCTTGTCTTCCACGCTTCTGAAGCAAGAATATTTTCCATAATGAGATCCGTTTTAATGGCGGTGGTCTGCAGCTGTGTGTGGTTTTCAAATCACTTTGAAAAGTTTTATTTGAAGATAATAAAAATAATAACAAACTATGTACATTTGTCTCCCCTTTTTGTCTTCTATTTTTCCAAAATAATATTTAATTTAATTTTATTTTATTTCATTTTATTCTCATAGTTTCCTGTTTTCGTTGGGTTGTTTTTGTGCTTGCTTTAGTTTCCGTCGTATGATGGTTATTATTATTATTGTTGCTGGTATTATTGTAGTTGTTTAATTTATTTGTTTACTTTTGTTTGTTTTTTTTTTCTTGCAATATTCTGTTGTGATTTTTCATATAATGGTGTTTTCAAATGTAAGTCGCTTGGGTGATCGGTTTACACACGATGGCTGGAACATATTTCATATGTTAAACAACCGACTCTTGTTACATTTCAAGCTAATTTGAAACGTTTCTAATGTAAGAACAGTGATATAGTTTAAGCCGAGAAGCACGCTGTCTAACCAACACATTAGGGCAACAAACAACACAATCAGCTCAAGAATACATTTGCAACAAACCAAAGCAAATACAGAAAAATACACATTAATACAAGAAGTGGTACAGGCTTTCGGTAATGGCTTTATATTGTCCGTCCTTGCCAACTACAGAAGCGAATAATAACATTTGAGCTACCTACATGTTTACAATTATCCGTAATAAAACAAGTTCTATCAGCTTCTACATTTAACTGATGTAAAAGACAAACATTGTTTCGTTTCACTCGCAGAACATGTAATTACTATTCATCGCTATTATTACACATGTGTAAATGCGCTGAGCTTACCGCTAAAAAGCGGCCGAGCTAGAATAACACGATATGTAATGCAGTATTTCCTTTCGTTCAACTAGAGTCAATATAGGACTAATTATATATTGTAGTTTATCACATGTACCGTACTAAAACAATATACTTAATGTTAATCCTGAACAAAACCAGTGTCTGCCAGAACTGGTATGGCATCGAATTATCAACCCGGTAAAAACTAGCAGTGGCCAATTTTTCGCCAAATATCTCTGAGTTCGAATTTCTGCTTCGATGCTTTACACATCCCCAAAACAAGTTTAGTAAGTTCTAAGAATATACTGGTTTTAAATTTTAGCACAAGGCCAGCAATTTTAGGAGAGGATGTAAGTCAATTACATCGATACCAGCGTTCAAATGGTACTTATTTTATCGACCTCGGAAGAATGAACGGCAGAGTCAAGCCTTCTTCCCAAATATACATCAGTCGATGTTTTCTGATAAATTATCATTTAAACCATATACTCTAATAAGTCACCAGTCAAGCCGTGTGTCCTGATAAGTCATCAACATTATAACGGTGGTGCCCCAGCATGACCGCAGCTTCTAAGCTGAAACTAGTTAAAGAGTTTAAAAGTTATTTTTCATGAGAAACGTCACGCCATAAAATGATATTTATTAAATTTTTTTTTCGGTTTTTTTTATGTTCATATCAATATTAATCTTAAGAAAATCCACATTTAGAATCACTTAAAGACGATGAAATATAAACCTCTTATTTTAAAATTCAATATTTAAACAAAGAAATTGGAATAAGTGTTTTCTTTATGCAAAGAAGTGGAGGAATGGAACCGTGTCATGTTTTAGGCTTGTCTTGAAATTCCAGCACATTTTTGTTTGTTTTTGTGAGAATTTTCTTCTCCGTAGTATTCTTGTGAAATATTTCACTGATGGCACCAGGATCAAATCTCGTTCCGAACTATTATTCCTGCGAGTTGTTGTTATTTTTGTTGTTGTCATCAAATTCTTGACCACTAACGTTCAAGAAGCCCTTTGGTCAAACTCATTTTTTTTTTCTATTTACCATTTTGTATTTCTACGAAATTTCTAGGTCTACGCAGAAGAGAACATAGCCTAATAAATATAAAAGTGTAAAAGGCGACGAAGTGACAGAATCGTTACCCCACCGGGAAAAAATGTTTAGTGGCATTTCATCTGTCTTTATGTTCAAATTCTGCAAAGGTCAACTTTGCCTTTCATCATTTCGGATCGATAAAATAACCAGTTGAGCACTGTGGTTCATGTAACTGACTCAGCCCCTTCCTGAATTTGCTGGTCGT
>NC_142954.1:23495687-23498187 GCF_046866305.1 Octopus bimaculoides | reverse complement strand
CTGTAATAATTCCACAAAAAATCACAATTATTTACAGAGACAACTTACAGTAATTCACACAGTTTTCACAACAGTATTCACAATAATTCACAGAGCCGTTATACCGGGAAGCAGTTCGCCCGGCGTGCTAACGTTTCTTCCAGCTCACCGCCTTGTGGCATTTATTTCCGTCGTAACCGTAGTTGCTATTTTAAGGGCTTCTTTTTTCTTTTCGTGTTTCAGTTATTGTTGAAGATGTTGTAGTACATTATTGTTGTTGTTGTCGCTTCTGTGAGATTTGTTCCCGTTGTAACTGTACTTGTTATTGTTGATGTTGTTGTTGTTGTGACTGTTCGAATTCCAACGAGAAACTTCTTTGAATTGGCTAAAACGACTTGCGTGCCAGAGTTGGCCGTAAACAGCAATGGAGGTACATTGAGAATTGTACTAATTTGCGGAACTCAAGTTGTTGTTGATTAAGAACGTAATTAATCTAAGTATAGAACATCATCTAATTTGGCATATTAATGCTGTTAATGAGCTCGCTCATGCGACAGGCAGAGGTTTCTAGCTATAAAGTGTGTGTGTGCGTGTGAGCATGTGTGTGTGTGTGTGTGTGTGTGTGTGTGTGTGCGCGTGGTTTGTGCGTGAGTGACAGAGTCTATGTGTGTGTATGTGTATTAGTGCGTGTTAGTGAGTGACAATGTGTGTGCGCGTGTACGTGCCTGTGTGTGTGTGTGTGTGTATACGTTTGTGTGCTTGTGTAGATGTGTCTATATGAGCGCATGTTTGTGAATGTATATCTGTATGTTTAAGTACATGAGCGTGTGTGACTGAGTGACAGTGTGTGTGTGTGTGTGTGTGTGAGTGTGTGCTAGGGAGTGACAATGTGTGTGCGCGTGTACGTGCCTGTGTGTGTATATGTGTGTGCTTGTGTGGATATGTGTTTATGTGTGAGCGCATGTGTTTGTGTGAAGGTATATCTGTATGTACATGAGCGTGTGTGACTGAGTGACAGTGTGTGTGTGTGTGTGTGTGTGTGTGTGTGTGTGTGTGTGTGTGTGTGTGTGTGTGTGTGTGTGTGTGTGTGTGTGTGTGTGTGTGTGTGTGTGTGTGTGTGTGTGTGTGTGTGTGTGTGTGTGTGTGTGTGTGTGTGTGTGTGTGTGTGTGTGTGTGTGTGTGTGTGTGTGTGTGTGTGTGTGTGTGTGTGTGTGTGTGTGTGTGTGTGTGTGTGTGTGTGTGTGTGTGTGTGTGTGTGTGTGTGTGTGTGTGTGTGTGTGTGTGTGTGTGTGTGTGTGTGTGTGTGTGTGTGTGTGTGTGTGTGTGTGTGTGTGTGTGTGTGTGTGTGTGTGTGTGTGTGTGTGTGTGTGTGTGTGTACCTGCCTGTCTCACAATTCAACACGCTATTTCAAGGGACAGGCATCCTATTCCCAAGTACAAAAGCGTCCATTCACGTCTCTAGATCGGCTGTGGATGTTGTCGATATTGTTGTTGTTGTTGTTGCTACTTTTCTTCTTCTTCTTCTTCTTCTTCTTCTTCTTCTTCTTCTTCTTCTTCTTCTTGTGGTTATTTAGAACAACACCAACTCTAACCATGCAGCCGTATGCGCCATCGCATCGTATTTGTTTATGTTTCACCTTTTATTTCTTTCAGCCATTAGACTGCGGCCATGCTGGGGCAACAGCTACAAGAATTTTTAGTCGAAAGCTTCGACCCCAGTATTTTTTTTAAAACCTGGTACTTATTCTATCGGTCTCTTTGCCAAACCGCTAAGTTATGAGGACGTAAAAAACCGACACCGTTTGCCAAGCTGTGGTGGGGAGCGAACACAAGCACAAACACACATACATACACACATATATCGCTCTCCCCAAAAATTTCGGGCCCTGCGCCTAGAACAGAAAAGAATATTTGTGCGGCGAGCTGGCAGAATCGTTAGCACGCCGGGTGAAACGCTTAACAGTATTTCATCTGTCTTTACGTTCTGAGTTCAAATTCCGCCGAGGTCGACTTTGCCTTTCATCCTTTCGGGGTCGATAAATTAGCTACCAGTCACGTACTGGAGTCGACCAAATCGAGTAGCCCCCTCCCCCAATATTTCGGGCCTTGTGCCTAGATCAGAAACGAATATTTGTGCGGCGAGCTGGCAGAAACGTTAGCACGCCGGGCGAAATGCTTAACCATATTTCGTCCGTCTTTACGTTCTGAGTTCAAATTCCGCCAAGGTCGACTTTTCCTTTCATCCTTTCGGGGTCGATAAATTAAGTACCGGCTGCGTATTGGAATTGATCTATTCGAGTGGCTTCGTCTCCAAAAATTTCGGGCCTTATGCCTTGAGTAGAAAAGAATATTCGTATGTTTGTAAGGAGGGTGGGGCATGAGTGAATTTTATTTACACTTAGTCACAGTCAACCTTGTACACGTACATATTAATGTACTTGAGGTGGGGCAAGAGTTGACGGTTTTTGAGGAAGGTAGGGTATTATATATGATAATTGGAACCCTTGTTTTGAAGACGAAC
>NC_142954.1:23485687-23490687 GCF_046866305.1 Octopus bimaculoides | reverse complement strand
TTAGAAATATATTATTTCTATTTTCAAAAATCAGTGAATGTATTTCATTTGAAACATATATGTTTTCAATCAAAGGCGGATAGGCATCGACAGCTGGCAAACCATGCTACTCAGGACTGATGGTGAGCAATGACTCTGAAACTAGTCTCTGGATGCTGGCTTTGAAAACGTAGAAAATGTGTCATGGCCAACAGGAAACGGTGTTTTCTAGGGGTTAAATAACAGTAGCATTCTTCCCTTCTATGGGACTGTCACATTAAGTTGATAACATGCTATCATTTTAAGTTATTTACCCTCTCTGAATGCCCGCAAGCGACATTCCCTGCATCTTAATAAACGATGATTCTATTATCCGAAGAGTCTGACTTACAAAGAATCTTCGTTAAAAACCTTATATTCATATTTGCAATCTATTGCGTGACATAACACCAACATGATGAAGAATGGTAAATGGTAAATGAAGAATGGACACATTTTTCCAGAGCAGCATACAAGACATGAGATTCTTGCTGCTGTCTTTAAGCAGAATATTCCAAGTAGAATTCTCTGTTTTATGTGTGAGATTTATCTCTGACAAATATAATCGAATGTCTTCCCAAATGACCAAATATATTCATCGCAACGCTCGTAACTGACCTGTGACGACCTACTAATTGAGCAATTAAGCGCCACTCTATAAATCTTTGACCCCATGAAGATTTCTCCATGGGCTTCTTACTAGCATTTTTCTACTACTACTACTACTTCTACACACACACACACACCAGCGCCTTCCCCGTCATTTCAGTAAAAGCATCGCCCGAGGCTATAGTACAAGAGCGCTGCCCAAGATTTCACACAGTGGAACTGGACCCAGAACCATGTCGTTGGCAAGCAAGCTTTTTACCTCACAGCCATACTTGCGCCTAAATGTAACAATCGACGAGGTTATTTCAAATTTAATTTCATTTTTGTTTCTCTAAAAATTCTCTCTCTTTATCTCTCTTTTTCTCTCTCTCTTTCTCTCTTCCTCTGCCTTCCTCCACCTTCGTTCTCTTTCTTTCTCTCTCTCTTCCTTCTCCTATGTTCTATCTTTCCTTTTCTTTCTCTCTTTTTTCTCTTTCTTTCTTTATCTATCTGTCTCTCTCTCTCTTTCTCTCCTTCTGTCTTTCTTTCTGTCTCTCTTTCTCTTTCTTTCTCTTCCTGTCTCTCTTTCTCTTCCTCTCTCTCTCTCTCTTCTTAATTTCATCTCATTGTTTCTTTTAATGTCTTCGTCTCCCTATCTTTCCTTGTTTCTCTCATCTCTTTCTTCCTCTCTCTCTCTCTCTCACATATCTCTGTCTCTCTCTCTCTCCCTTTTCCGTCTTTCTCCCACTCGTTCTCTTTCTCCCTGCATTCCTTAATATAAATTTATTCTCCCCCACCCCTCTCTCTCTCTCTCTCTCTATATATATATATATATATATTATATATATATATATATATATATATATATTATATATATATATATATATATATATATATATACATATATATATATACATATATATATATACATATATATATATACATATATATATATACATATATATATATACATATATATATATATATATATATATATATATATATGTATTAATTCAGTTTCTTTGTTTCTTTCCCATAACGCCTCCTTCTCTCTCTCTCTTTCGTTGTTTCTCTCTTTCTCTTTCTTAATTTAACTCCTTCCTTTCTTCCTCTTATCTTTTATTCCATACCTATGTCTTCTTCTTCTTCTTCTTCTTCTTGTGGTTTTTCTTTATATTTTTTTCAAAATTCCTACCAGATTCCATTCCAAAGATTCTTTCATCTTTTAATGGACATGTTACTTCCATTAAATATCACAATAACATCTAATATAACACTTTCTTCATGTTGTTGTGGTTGTTGTTGCTGCTTTTGCTACTACTGCTGCTGTTGATGATGATGATGACGATGATGGTGGTGGCTGTGGTGGGAGTAGAGTGTAGTTAATGTTTCTCCGTTATCATGACACCAACATAAACAAAACCACCAACCATCACCAGTAATATCAACAGCAATATTACCACCACTACTACCACCACCGCCACCACAACAACTAACATTTCTACTACTACTACAACTACTACTACTACTACTAATAATAATAATAATGATATTAATAATAATAATAAAAATAATAATAATAATAATAATAATAATAATCCTTTCTATTATAAGCACAAGTCCTGAAAGTATGAGTGAGGGGTGCTTATCAATTACACCGCCCCCCCCCCCCAGTACGCAGCTGGTACTTATTTTATCGATCCCGGAAGGATAAAAGGCAAAATTAACTCCGGCGGAATAATAATAATAATAATAATAATAATAATAATAATAATAATAATTTTAATAATAATAATAATAATAATAGTTTTTACTGTAGGCACAAGGAAGGGCTGAAATTTGGAGGAAGGGATTACATCGACCCCAGTGCATAACTGGTACTTACCTTATTGACCCTGAAAGGATGAAAGTAAATTTTGGTGATGTTGATGATGATAGTGTTTATTATTGTTGAAGCTTTGTTTTTCAGCTTTCAGTCTGTAAAGAGGGCGCTGATGCATGTTACGAGTGTAAATAAAGTGTATCGCATTCCACAGAATGGTTGTAAACATGAAAATATATAAATTGTCCTTTTTTTTACCTTTTTGATTTTTTTTTTTTTTTACGATTGGGGTGGGGGTGGGGTTGTGATTATTGATTGAATTCGAAATGGGAGACAAATATACTAAGTTAGAAAGGCGAGAAAGAAGGGACAACTTACGAGGAGAAAGACGTGGATTTGCTGACCCTAGAATATTGAGAAATATGCTGCAGGTCGTTTTTGAAACTATACTAGTTTGTGTACTTGCTGCTAAGTAATAAACTTTAAAGAGTCGTCATTAAGATCTCTAGATTCTTAAATTAGCAACGTTCTACGAGGAAAATAATCCATGAATTTCTTTTAGATTGTAAATAATATCATTTTTAATTTTAAGGAAATTTCTCTCTTCGTGATATATCTAATTACTAAGTTACAAGGTAAGTCATACTGAAGATGTCTAAGAAGAATGAAATAACGCTATACATGATTGCAACTGAACAGAAGCTGAAAGACCTTCATAATAGATGTAAGTGCAGGCGTGGCTCTGTGGATAGACGTAGGATTTGATCTGTGGTAAAATGTTTGCGTCCCAACCACATGGTTCCGTGTTCAGTCCCACTGCGTGACAACTTTCGCGAGCGTCTTCTACTGCAGCCTTGGGCTGAGCCGACCAAAGCCATCTAAGAGGATATAGATGATGGAAACTGAAAGATGTATATATGTGTGGGTGTATATACATATAGATAGATAGATAGATAATAACGAAGGCGGCTATACGCAATATCAAACCAAAAAGAACAAATCCAATTGTCACTAATTGTGACTGATGGTGCACGGTAGTGGCTGCATTGCTAGAAATAGGAGTTAAAAATACTTAGCGCTGCAAAAAAGCACATGTCTATGCACTGACAGTGAGCGAGATCACCACATATATATAGGGGGGAGCGATTTGTTCGACTAAAACCTTTAAAGCTGTACCCCAGCATGACCGCAATCCTATCAGCGAAACAAGTAGAAGGGTATATACATTTTAACGATACATTATGCTGAAAATATTTAAGAAGGAACGCTGCAACTAAACAGAAATTGTAAGACTTCCATCAGAGATAGAAAAAATAATTATGTATGTGAAATCTATGCATCTTCTTGTATTCCTTTATTTCAGATTAACATTTCTAATCCCACCTCATAATGTAAGCGGAGATAATCTCCCTTGTAGTAACGGCTTTTCGAAGAGGGATCACATGTCCTAGGTTTAAAGTATACACGCACACACAAACACCCACCCACACACAAACACATTAAAATACTGATGCTTGAGATCTCATACGCAAGTATGTTTTATATCATAACAATATAACCTTATATGATATATAGTAATGAAATATATAATATTGTATAAGGTATACATGTATGCATATATATATATATATATATATATATATATATATATATATATATATATATATATACACACATAGATATATATATATGCATGTAAATATACATATATACATATATACATATATGTATATATATATGTGTGTGTGTATATATATATACATACATATATGTATATGTAAGTGGGAAATCTCGTAGGATAAACAAACGAAAGTAGGCGATCTATTTTGTGCACTGTGCCATCGCTTCCCGTGCCACTGCTTGCTAAAAACTTTCCGCAAATCGAACGATCGCCAGCGCTTCTAAGAATCCGAAAAAATGAGAATACATTCCCAAAACTGGTCCCGTAACTCTGTTAAATGCAGATTTCAAGATTTTTTCCATGGTTTTATCGAAGGGTTTGACGGTTTGGGCAAACCATGCGCCATCCTAAATACATCTCTCAACGACAAATGTTAACCTCATGCGGTTTAAATTAGTGTGGGTGGTCAGGGAAAATTGCGAATGTGCGGATCTGATCGACTTAGATCCATAGAAACCTTACCATAAGGTTGGTGTCTAATATTTGGCGGTTGTGTTTTACATTCTGAGTTCAAATGCAGCCGAGGTCATCTTTTGCTATCTCACTCCCGAGCCCATAAAAATAAAATATCTAATCAAGTAATGGGCTCGATCTAATCGACTGGCCCATCCCCTCAAACTACTACCCTTGTGCCAAATTCTAAACTATTATTACTATTTCTACTACTACCAGTACAAATATTACTAATATTATTAGTAGTAGTAGTTGTAGTAGCAGCAGCAGCAGCAGCAACAGCACTTGCAGCAGTAGTAGTGAAACGGTAGGGCCAATATGTTCACATCCTCAAGGTGACGAGCTGGCAGAAAGGTTAGCACGCCGGGCGAAATACTTAGCGGTATTTCGTCTGCCGTTACGTTCTGAGTTCAAATTCCGCCGAGGTCAACTTTGCTT
>NC_142954.1:23463187-23478187 GCF_046866305.1 Octopus bimaculoides | reverse complement strand
GCACGCGCGCGTAACACACGCATGCACGCACACACTCACACGCACGCACATGCACGCACACACACGCATACACACACACACATAGACGCAGGCGTGGCTGTATGGCGAGAAGTTTATTTCCCAACTGCTTGTTTCCGGGTTCAGTCCCACTGCGTGGTACCTTGGGCAGGTATCTTGCTCTTTAAACCCGGACCCATTAAATCTTTGTCAATGGATTTGATTGATGGTAAATGAAAGGACCCAGACATGTGTTGTGTGTGTGTGTGTGTGTGTGTGTGTGTGTGTGTGTGTGTGTGTGTGTGTGTGTGTGTGTGTGTGTGTGTGTGTGTGTGTGCGTGTGTGTTTGTGCCTTTGTTTCTGTGTTGGTCACCCACCACCGCAGATATTGGAGTGCATACGTCCCACTAACATAGCGTTTCGGCAATAGGAACCGATAGAATATGTACCAGGATTGAAAAACAAACACTGGTGTCTATTCGTTCGACTAAAATTCTTCAAGGGGATGCTCCAGCATGGCCACAGACTATGTAGACAGATAGATAGATAGATAGATAGATAGATACATACATACATACATACATACATACATACATACATACATACAAAAATATCTGATTTTAAAGATGTAATTGAGTTATATATGTACTATTGAAGATGTATTGAAGATCAGAAATACTTAATAAAAGATAAATTATACAGGGAACACAATGCTTAACCATACACACACACACACACACACACACACACACACACATATATATATATATATATATATATATATATATATATATATATATATATACGGTGTGATGTTTACTGTAAATAATTAAACAGTGTCTGTTTGAGAAGGCATTCTCAAAGATTGCATTGTACGTTGTTTGGTGTAAGAGACCAACAGGAACACCTTGTATAAAACACAATTCGCATTGTACTGTATACAATAGAGTGCAGTCTACTATCGCAGACAATAGACTGGAGTGGCGTTAGGATATTGAATGGAATTCAATGAATAAAAATATATACATCTTTAAAGAAACACACACACACATAAATATACACCTTTACGTACTGCCAGATATAAATGTGTATATATATATATATATATATATATATATTTAAATTATTTTTAAATGTTTTAGCTTGAAAGCTGCGGTCATACTGGGGCACCACCGTTGACTGAGCTACACCATTATTTGAAACTTCCTCTGATATTTGGTATTTGGTCAATGAGGGAGTTTGATGCTGTTGCCCTCATCTGCGGTTCTTGCCGTGGTCGATTTTGCCTTTCATCTTTTCAGGGTTGATAAAATAAGTACCAATTGAACACTGGAGTCAATGTCATCGACTTATCGACTTAGCCCCTTTCCCAGAAATTCCTCTGTGTGTGTGTGTGTGTGTGTGTGTGTGTGTGTGTGTGTGTGTGTGTGTGTGTGTGTGTGTGTGTGTGCGCGCGTTAGTCCACCACTTCCCCTTGAAAATCGGTTTCTGTTGATTTTCATCCTCCTAACGTAGCAATTTGGCAAAAGAGACCGATAGAATGAGTTGTGGGCTTTCAGATGTGTGATTACTGGGGTCGATTTGTTCGACTAAAAGTGAACCTTCCTGTCGCTGATCCAGCATGGGCGCCGTTTGAAGAAAAATATTTTTTTTTTTTAAAGATAAACAACGATATATATAAATTTATATCTTTAATACCCAACATCTGGGATAAGACAAAAATTAAATTATTTGGAAGAAAATAACACATTGTTTTTCACTTTACTTTCTAAAATTTTGGACAAAGCATTTTGAAATGTCAAGCGCACTTTTAGATTTTTTTTAAGTGAAGTCTACAAGAAGATTCTGTCAATATTTAAATGAAGAATTCTTGGTTATCTAGATAAGGTCATGAGATTTTTTTCTTTTGTTTTAGATTTACCTCGAGAGAAAAATAATTTCTATTCAAATATGGTTATTAAAAACTAAATTGTTATTCTTTGTGAAATAGCCACATCATATTGTGTAAACCGCAAACTTATGAAGACGAGGAAAATGCCTATTTCTTTGATTACCATAAAGCAGGAAGGTCTACACTCTTAGAAAACGTGTTCTGCTGCAAGGAAGAAAAATCTGGTAGGTCTAGGAATGATAATCTTTTTTATGACAGGAAACTGAAATTCTGAGATCTACTTGGCAGTCCATGGAGAATGTCAGAATGGCTTAGAACTTCTGAAACAATTGTTACCAGAAAGAGGAATACAATCAGGTTGAAAAGAGATGGTTTTACCGATAAAAGAAGTGCTAAGGACCTTCTTTTAACCAAGAAAACCATTAAGGGCAGAAAACACGTTTTGGTTAAATATAGTAGCTGTGACTGCGTTCCGTTTTCTATAGAAAGATAAATAAATATTGAAAGTCAGTGATTATGCCCCAGGAGAAAATTTGGGCATGTATTAGGCGCAAATGTTTCAGGGAAACATTTGCAAACAGTGATCAAAATTCGGAAATTATGAAACATGATTGGGACGATATTGGTATATTGTTATGGCCGGGGCTATGACAGTTGAAATAAAGTATTAGGTTTTCCGTCTGTGACGACGATGAGCAATCGGTTGTCCAACAGAATGCATTCCTTTTCTTGTGTATCGCTGAGGATTCAGCAGAGAGAGGGGTGTCCATAAAAAAAATATGAAACCGACCCAGTGTGACAGTCCAGACAGAAAGTGGGCGCACAATCATCCCTAGTAACGATAAAATATTTCACTTAGCAACTACGGATGCCAACAAGATGATTTGAACTCAAGTTTCAGAAACCGGAACGAATACATCGAGATACGCTATTTCATGATTTAACGACTGTGTTTCGGTTTTGTTGAACCAAAAATTGCAGCGGGGTCAAAGGTGGAACCAAAGTGTTTCCTGTTTGTGATCCGTTATTAAACTTTATAAATTACAACACGTTATTTGTGTTTGAAAGATGACTAATTCATTTCATACAACTGCACATGGAATTGGTGTGACGCACGTATAAGTCATAATAAATGAAGAACGTTCGTTTGAGGTATTCTGAAATAAGCGAAATCAACATGTACCTCTTCATCATATTTTAATAATATACTGTTTAATTGCCTTTGAATATATATATATATATATATATATATGTGTGTGTGTGTGTGTGTGTGTGTGTGTGTGTGTGTGTGTGTGTGTGTGTGTGTGTGTGTGTGTGTGTGTGTGTGTTGTTAAGTGCACAATGGGAAATTGTACAAATAATTAGCTTATTTTAAATAAGATTTAAATCTTGGTAAGAACGTAAATGATATGAAAAGTCTATTTTGTAAGAAATATCTAATTAGACGACCTCAGAGGATATCTATAGGGAGAAGTAATAAAGGGAGAGACAATACACACACACACATACATATATACATAGGGAGTGTGAGGCGGAGAATGAGAGACAGAGAGAGACTAGATCGAAAGTAGCAGTGATATGGAATAGAAATAAATTAAATATATTTTGCCGTTGTGGAGATTGATAAATTACGATTTCTATATTGATATTTGTCGCAGGTCTCTGCACCACCAAGAGGGAAATGGCGAGGTACTTGAATTGGTTGATAAAGTTGTAATTTGCGCTTGGTAACAGCATTGTGTGTGTGTGCATGTGCTTGTCTGCGTGGATATATATATATATATATATATATATATATATATATATATATATATATGTATGTATACATTTGTGTGTATGTGTTTGTGTTATGCTGCGCCTCTGTGGGTGTATACATACATACATACATACATACATTCTTTGCCCTTTGGAATCTGGTTCTGAAGGAATGAGACAGACAGACAGACAGACAGACAGACAGACAGACAGATAGATAGATAGATAGATAGATAGATAGATTCAAGAATTATAGTGATATCAGATTGGAAAGACGTATACCTCTTTCGTAAATATCGAAACTGCCAATCGTCAATTCGTAATTAACTCCTTTCACACTACGCGGCACATCTACCACAGCCAGCAGCAACGCCACCACGAGCCAGCACCCACTCGCCCCCACCCTGCCACTGCCGCCCTTTTAAAACTTAAATACTAAACTTAATCGATCAATTTCCTCCATTTCTTTCATGTATGACAACTTCCATAGCAGAAATAAATCTCTATTAACCCTAATCGTTTGTTTGCTGTCTCTCAATCTTTACAAACCCATCCAGATTGTTCGACTAATGTATCGTTGGCTTCATACTATTCGCTTTCTATACGATTTTAATTCTATATTTATTTTGGATTTTATTATATGTATACATTTTTTTTTTCATTATATATGTGTTTTTCTTTATATATTTTTGGTTCAGGGGAAGTCATTTCATAGTTTTTGGTTTTTTATGACTTCGGTTTTTTTTGTTTTTTTTTTAGTTATTGATGTTTGTTTTCTCAATTTAATCTCTTTTAATCCGAAACTAATCTAAACTACATTTCTGTAGAAACTGCACGCATCTTCACATAGATATAAGTGCAAACGCAAACACATATGCACACACACACACACACACACACACACACACAATTATAGAAATACAATTATAAATAAACAAGCACAAATATACAATCTTTGTCGGTAAATATATGTGTATTGATATATATCATATATATGTATATGTGTTTAAATATGCAAATACACATGCAAACACGCACACACACACACACACATATATATATATATATATATATATATACATTTGTATATATTTATAAACAGATATATATATCAACTAGCAGCATGACAAATACAGATATGTATATATATATATATTCATATTCATATATATATATACATTAATATACATGTGTGTGTGTGTGTGTGTGTGTGTGTGTGTGTGTGTGTGTGTGTGTGTGTGTGTGTGTGTGTATGATACACATAGTTTGTATATTTACACATAAATGTATAGATGTATGATATATATTTCGATATACACATACATACATACATTTGCACACTCATATGCACATTATATGTGTGTATATCTATGTATTTATATATGTAGACACTCAAACGAGCACACACAGCAAACACTCACACACACATATATACATATATGTATATATGAAACTTTACACAAAGAAAATATTAATGCTTAAATATATTCATCCACACACTTATATACATTTATACACACATACATACATATATATATATATATATATATATATATATATATATATGCCTACACATGTGCTTCATATGTACGCATATATACAGTGTGTAGTTTGCATACACGCATAAACATGCATACCTACAAGCAAATTGTTGTACACATAAAGACACATTTGTAGATAAGAAGGAAAATACCACTAAAAATAATTATGAAAAATATCTCATAAACAATTATATACCATGCGAAACAAAACGTCAAATTGTAAATATGTAACTGATAAGAATTCACCCCACCCCCCACACACACACCCTCCACACACATACACACACTTACCCACACATACATACACACTTATGCACAGAAGAGAACAAAATCAAACATATTTACTAAAAACAATATGGCGTATAAATTCAAGATTTTTCTCTCCATCTTTCACTCTCTTTCTCTCCCTGTCTTTCTCTCCGTTTCGTTTAATATCTAGTTTTATTTCTGTATCTATCGCATTATTTGAATCTGTTGCGTAGTCAGAAAAATTAGACTTGTATTGGTATTAGTCTTCCTTAATTGACAAATAGATTTTGTCAAATAATATTTTGATTTCAGATTTAAATTGCTATTTTCCTTAATTCCAACACTAATACCAATTGATCAAATTTGAAATATTTGACAGATAAAAATGATAAAATGGTGGCTACAAAGATATGTGATCATAAGATTGTATTATTTTGTTTTTATTTCACTACAGTTTTCTAGTTTTATTACTACAAGAGTGCATATAATCTTTTATGATAATTACAGCTTTCGTGTTTCTGTATGGAGTAGAGTGGAATCTGTTGGGACTATTGTTCAAAAAAGAATACATTATTATTTTTATTACTACTACTACCACTACCATTATTACTACTACTAATAATAATAATAATAATAATAATAATAATAATAATAATAATAATAATAATAATAATACTTAAATCATTTTCAATGTTGTTGGTATCCCTTCAGTGAATCTTTGTTCCTTTATATCGCCTCCCTGATATTAGTATAACATTAGTTTTAAACTTTAGCACAAAGTCAGTAATTCAGGGAGATGGGGGTAAATGAATTAAATCGACCCTCAGTGCGTAACTGGTACTTATTTTATCAACCCCGAAAGGATGAAAGGTAAAGTCAACCGTGACGGAATTTGAACTCAGAACGTAAAGACAGACGAAGTACCTCTAAGCATTTCGACCGGCGTGCTAACGTTTCTGGCAGCTCGCCGCCTTGTGTATATATATATATATATATATATATATATATATATATATATATATTTATATTTAATCTATTCTATTCTAGGCACAAGTCCCGAAATTTTGGGGTAGGGGGCCAGTCGGGTAAATCGACTCCAGTATTCAACTGGTACTTAATTTATCGACCCCGAAAGGATGGCAGGTAAAGTCAACCTCGGCGGAATTTGAACTCAGAACGTAAAGACGGACGAAATACCTCTAAGCATTTCGCCCGGCGTGCTAACACTTTTGCCAGCTCAACGTCTTTGATATTGGGCATCGTATTGATCGCTTGTTTCATTGTTGGCAAATGGTTCGTTTGATGCGATGTCAGATGATATGGATGCGTTTGCATGCAGGGAAATTATTCCTACAGCAAACTAGATCCAGGCAGGGCGTAGCTCATGGAGAGCCAAATAAAAGAATATATGCATAGATAAATATGCAGGTATGTATAAAGATTATACGTACCAAAAACACACACATACACATACATACATACATGAATACTGATATATGCAGAAAAATAGAAGCGAAAAAGAGTGAACAGCATAAGTACGTTTTTGTGTATTGATTTGTATATACATTGTATATACATTCAGGAATGTATATACAAGCGCGCTCACACACGCGCGTACACACATTCATATACATACATTCCTATATACACATGCATGTATAAATTTAAAGACAAAAGAAATAAAAAGGAGGGCAATTATTCTCTGTTCGTTATTATGAACTATATATATATATAGATATATATATATATATATATATATATGTATATGAAAACTCATTTATATATCCACATCAAACGAACGTACACATATATTTGTACATGTGTAAAGGTGTATGATATAATTGTTTGGACAATGCATGGCTTTGTGTCAGGTGGGTGTGGTTTTCAGAAAAACACTTCGTTTTATGTTGCTCTGCGACCATTACATCTGACGCATGGCACACATGTGCAACTGCGTCGCAATGTCCATTTAATGGAGGAAGTGAGTTTATGTGACAACAAAGTATATACGTAGTTGCTAAGCAAGAAATTGCCAAACACTCACCACTTAACGATGTATGTATATATACATTTGTTTGTTGCTTACACACCCGTCTTCGTCTTTTGTTTTGTTTTGTTTTTTTTGTAAATTCCAACTATATATATATATATATATATATATATATATATATATATATATGTATACACATATACACATATATACATATTGAAATTGGCACCAGCAAAACTGGCACCTGTCTAACTGTTCCAAGAGAAATATATTCTACATTATGCCAACTACCTGCCGAATTCCTCAACTTTCTACCACGAGTTGCATTCAATGAAAGAAACGACTTCAATGAGAGTAAAACAATCAGATAAGTTGAATAGCTCGGCAGGGGTTCAAATACTTTCACCTTCTAAATTTCTATAAAATTCTCTTCCCGTCTGACTCCGAGCATTTCATGTGCTAGAAATAGAAAGAGTTGTGAAGCCGAGTCATTCTGCTTTTAGACATATACACCTCAAAGTAACTGTGTTAAGCGGGTCTTCCTTTCATCTTTTCATCCACATTTGTGTGTATATATATGTATACTTATATGCACACACACATATATATACACATACACATATATATAAATATATCTAAGTAAATATATCCATATATACATATGTATATATGTATACACATGTGTGTATGTGTGTGTTTGCGCGCGTTTGTATGTATGTAAATTAATGTTTGTCTTTATGTTACAATAAAAATAGGTTTACATCAATTTGAAGTATTGCTCATCAAATTGAAGCATTTGGTAATGTACAAATTTATTATTCTTTAACAAGAATATTGACAGTAAATTCGAAGTTCCTCTTGGCTTTATATAGTTTTTGATATGTTGAAAATTCCTAGAACTTTCCTAGTTGTATATTAGAAAATTCCTAGTTGTATATTAGGTTGTAGTGGTAAGATGGTATGGCGAAATTTTATTGATTGAATTTGGGTGAGTGTTTATGGTTAGAACTTATTTCTGCTTGTATAGCTTTGTAATTGGGCGTGTATGTTTAGATGCGTCATGTTTAGATCAACGTATATATTTGCTTGTACACGCAGGGGGTTTATCTACAGATTCACTCAACCGACTTCCATACACATAACCAGGTTATCCAAAGTGCTAACCCCGTAACTTCACAGCTGTGCTGGAATGTGTGTGTGTGTGTGTGTGTGTGTTCACGTTTACAGCGACTTTTAAAAAAAATATATCAGCCATTCCATTTATTTCCTCTTAGCTAATGACCTTTGACATCTTATTCTCCTGACTTTTGGTACCTCTGCAATATTCTACAGTCATTCTGTGATCCTATACTTATCTTTCAACCCCAGTAAACAATCCATCTCCCTCCGAAGAAAAGTTCCGTTCGAATCGTTAAATCTCACTTCTTCCTGACGGCATAAGATTTCTTCCGCTATTTGGTTTAAACTTTACATTTTACTGACAAAGAATATGATTGGATTCTCTCTACCAGCATGGTGAGTTTAATCCAATTGCAGATCAACTATCATAAGTGGGATACCGTTCTTGTACAGTATCGTCTATGGACGCTTGGAGGAGTGATTGAATAATTTACGAAACGTCTAGCCTTACGTTTCCCGAATCAGATTCAAAAAGCGTCATTGATTTTAGTGTCAACCATTAATCGCATTAAATCTGTCCATTTCCCCATTCTGAGCCGGATAACTATACAAGACTTCCTCCTTGAAATATTTCGTGAGAGATATTGCTCAAGCTTTCTCAGTGTAAAGGCGGATTTTCTCTTTCAGTACCAACAAAGATTCCAGCCAAAAATGGAAATCAAAGTTTTCAAGTTACTAACTTCACCATCAGTCATATTGAAATGTACAGCAAAGAAGCTTGAAAATTCGCCAATACTTGTAAGCAAATGAAAATTTTACTTTCTGTTTGTTTTTATTTTGCTCTGTTTTTGTGCCTTTTTCGCTTTTTTTTTTTCACATCATGGGATCATTGACACACAAACAATGCGCAGTTTTGGTTATTGCCTCGGATGGCTTTGATAGACACACAAACTGAACATGCATGAAGAACAATATTTCTTTAGATCTTCAGTAGAAAATTATACGTTCCTTGCACGCGCGTATAATCGATCGTTCTAGCACCTCTTGGATGGCACCGATGATTCTTAATATCATTGGAATTCGAATTAGACACAGCTGAACAAAAAGGTTAAATAAATGTTCTCAGGAGCAATTTTTTTTAAACCAGGGCTGTGTGCTTCGTGGTCAAACTGCCAGGTTTGGTTATAGTCATTTATTATTCATTGATTCTGAAAATGCAGTCTTTTACCGAAGATGAATAATACTAGATGAGGTACAAAGGATCTCTCATATACCTGTCAGGTCATGGATCTCATCACAGGCTGAGGAGATCTGCTACTGGTACTATGTGAACCAGTACTACCTGTTCCATGGTCGAGTGTTCGGAGATTAATCTGTTTCTTCCTCTTGAGTACCCTCCTATCACTGGCGAGGATGGCAGGTCTGGCCGCTCAACAGGATTAAAAACAAGACCTGGTGGATGACGGATGAGCAAACCACCACAATATTCTTGCAATAAAAACACTATGAGAAAGTCAGAAGGAAACAGCACTATGGCTTAATCTGATGGGAGAACGAGCGCTTAATCGGGAAGACTTTTATTTAGTGTCATCAACTCGCTGCAAAAAACGTACAACTACAACGACAACAGCGATCATATAAGTACGAACTGAAACTATTCCTCTACTGACACCTCAAATTTTGTGGAACCAGAGCCTTTTCAACGGAGAGATAATGGAGTTAATGCGCCTTAGGTGAAGTAAAGAGCGCCTTGATAAAATATATGAGAAATCGCCAAATAAGACACATCACATAAATAAATAAATGTGTGACTTTTTCGTCGTCTATTAGGTGAAGTGTCGCATTTTGTAGTTTCCTTGAAAATATTAAACGATTCTCGAGCCAAACCATTAATCTGGAAATTGTTAATTAGATGAGAGCCGTCAGAGAAATCGGAAATCCATTTTTCATTGTATACAAACAGTCTATGGGGCTACATCATAGCAGTCATTGAAACCGGAAGATGCAGTTGCAAACGATTGTAATCTGTCTCAATTTGATATGTCGTTGCCTGGCTTCCTGACTTAATTGTCAGCATTTTCACAATACATTTTGGATTATTGAAAAGCGCCTCTCTTTTCTTTACACTGTCATAAAAGCAAACGTATCCTCATTAGTGTCGCATTCATCTTGGTTTCTCCTGGCTACACTGGTATTTTCAAGGCAAGGAAATACATCTTTAATATCATTTTCGGCTACAATTGCATCAACAGTAATCTGGAAATATGAAATTCCCTTTGCTGGCCCGAACGATATTCTTCGCAACTAACAGAGACGTCCATTGAACTCAAACTCTATAGTTTCTTTTTGATGTCGGCAATCTTAATTTCTCATACAGCCTAATAAATCAAACGCAGACTTACTGATAATGCTCTCTATTTTTGTAGTAGATTTGATAACCTGTTGTGTATATACGCCGATAATGTCGGATTAATCAAAACGCAGTTAATTGTTATGGCGGCTGAGATCATTTTTCACAACGATTAATTAGGCGTGTCACACTTAAAATAAATTCAATGATTTGTTCTTGTATTAACCTGGAAAATTTATCATCGATAAGAAGATCAGTATAATTAAATGGAGATTGTTTTATAGCAATACGTTGGTAGAAGCGGGAGCAAAACTACAGCTAGCACTTTAACGCTGCCCGATATACTTTTACATTTTAGCAGACTGTTTATTGCCAAGTGTGTAGTAAACCTCTGAATTGGTTGGAAATAATAGATTCTCTTTGTAACATAAATTTATGGCCACGAACAAGATAGGTGCATAGCTTTTTTGTCTCACACCAATTCGTGTTGCACAGATGTCTATTTCAATCGTACAGAGGAGACTCCCGTCGGTCATGAAGCACCATGGTGTTGGACCTAGAAAGTTACCCTCCGAGGCACAAGTCTGGCGGGCAAGGTTGTTTATGGAAGATCAGCAGTCGCCCATGCAATACCAGACTCCCCTCTCCACACTACCGATGTTATCCAAGGGAAAGGCAAGAGGGGCCGATACAGCATGGCACCAGTGATGTCGCAACTCATTTCTACAGCTGAGTTAACTGGAGCAACGTGAAACAAAGTGTCTTGCTGAAGAACACAGAACGCAGTCGGGTCCGGGAATCGAACTCACAACCTCATGATCGTAAGCTCGACGCTCTAACCACTGAGCCATGCGCTTATAATCGTACAATGGTTTCAAATTTTGGCACAAGGCTAGCAAACTCGGCGAGTGGAGAGTATAGGTCAATTAGATCGACCCCAGTGTTCGAATGGTGTTTATTTTATCGATCCCGAAAGGTTGAAAGGCAAAGTCAACCTCGGAGAAATTTGAACTTAGAACCTAAAGGGAGACGTAATGCCGCTAAGCGTTTTATCCGGCGCGGTAACTATTCAGCCAACTCGCCGCCTTATTTTTTAACCTTAAAATATTTATTTTAAATAAGGGACCTTACTCAGCCAGGCACCTATTCACAACGCCAGTGATTTTTCAGTTACTGTTTTCCAATATGTATAGCGATGGATCTTCTCTTAGCATGTTGTCAGTGGGTACGTTTGATGAAAAATTCCAGCAAAGCAGAAACGTGCGCCAATCACTCTTGCCGCTACTGTTAGATGATATTTATCTGCTACTGATATACCTCTGTATTTTTAAAAACAATGCATCCATAAAGAATATTATCCACAGACGAATGCCTCAGTTAATTTGCCCTTTCGCGATACATCTACATTAGGTATGATACATAAATGGATTTGTACATGTAATATTGTTTATTACAGCATATAACGGGTTTTTAATTCGTGTATTCTTATAAACCCGATCGCGTAGAATAAGATTAACATATTCAAATGCCAACACGGCTGCAAAAGCGAGATTTTGATGTCATAGCAATATTTAACGCAAGATGCTCCATGAATAATCTAAGTGTTAAATCAGTGGTTTTTACTTCTTTAACTTTGCATGATTTCGGATTCAATCAGGCTTTCAAATTATTGTATATTCTTGTGACAAGCTTGTTGTTGATTTTCAAAATCTTGATGGTGTTGCAAAATTTACAACAGATCAGTTGTGAAGAAAGACGGCATCGGCGCTGTGCATATCGTTATATTTTTCGTCTTTTCATTGGCAAAGATTTTCCTTTTGTTTTTGTTTTTTTACGATAGCCTTCTCTGCAAGCATGGCTGGGAATGGCCGAGAAAGGTAAAGCAGTCAATGATAGATTGAAGGCATACGTCAGAGTTTGTGTCAAGTTCTCTCTGAACACATACTGCAAGACCACTGTTATATTTTTGAGAAAGAGTTGAGGTCCCTAGCAGGACAGAAAAGTCATAACTGTTCTGCTCATGTTTAAGAGAAAATTCAAGCAACCGATGCCACTGCAGTCTATATGTATATAGAGAAGGATATGTGTTAATGTAGTTTCACTAAATGTAGCAGAAATACGCCAGTGACCAGCTCAAAGATTCGAGGAAGCGTTTCCAACGCTTCGTAATAGAGTGTACTTTGACACAATAAACGGGAACTGAATAGATTATTTTTCTGTCTGGTCCCAAATGGTCCCTTCAAGGTACTGCAACCAATTCCTCACATATGATTTTGGTAGGTAGTACCTCGATGACGTTTTTCTGCAGCTGCAAGTAACATTTGTAAAATCTTCAACAGAAATCTTATATGATCGATATTGCCAGTCACATGAAGAATTTAAAGGTTTCACTTACTCTTTCGTTCGATATCTAAATACCCAGTAAACAAAAGAGCTACGGAAGCCCTTCAATCCCACGAGATCAGACCGGAAATGTCGATCGTGTCATATCTGTAGCCATATGTGACTATTCCCCGGTTTTCGATCGTTCGATAGCAAAACTATTTCGCTGGTAATATGGTCGTCATGCATCCATGGCAAACACTACACTCCATATTTACGACGAACATATACGAATGCATAACGCTTTAGTATTTTCTTTTCGTTTCGTTTTTTCATGTCAAACTCGTTCTCTCCGTAGTTTCTCGAATCCACAACAATATTTGTTCTCCACAACTTTATCCAGCTACAATGAAAGTTGGCTCCCGGGCCGCATGATTTCAGGTTCAGCCCCACAACGTCACAACTTCGGCAACTGCCTTCTATTATAGCCCAGGGCCTTCAAAGCCTTGTGAGTGGATTTGGTAGACGGAAACTGAAAAGAAGCCCATCGTATATATATACATATATATATATTTTTATATATATATATATATATATATATATATATATATATATATGTGTGTGTGTGTGTGTGTGTGTGTATGTGCGTGTGTATGTTTGCGTGTCTTCGTTCCTGTATTTGTCCCCTAACGTCATTTGACAACCGGTGTCAGCGTGTTTACGGCCCCGTAAATTGCCCGCCTAAAAAACCCACGTGCGATATGGTCAGAATATCCACCGCTGTGAATATAATGACGAAATAAATTCATATAAATAAGGGTAAGATCGATATATAAAAATATCGATCTTATCAAGTGGCCAGCATGGAAATGAAAACCATCAAAGGTAACAATTATTTAAAATTATAATATAGGGAATCTAAGAGACACAACCACGCTGAAAATAGCAGCCAAATTTTGACTCTACACCACAATAAATGTTCATATAGCGCAAAGAACGAAGACGAAGAAAAAAATAAACTAGCAAAAATTACTGGATAATTCCAGATCCTGGATTTCTGGCTTTGCATAGGAAATGCTCTGCCTTCATCAGTGGAATATACTCAGAAAAGCACATAAATACAAATATATATATATATATATATATATATATATAAACATAAGTTATACTTACATATACATACACACGACCAGTTGAAAGTATATATGCGTGCATGTATATATATATATATATATAAATGTATTCATACTTTTACACGCACCTGCACACATACACACATATATGTATATGTATGTATATATATATATATATATATATATATACATGTATATATGTATGAATATATATATATACATTGATAGGTAGATGTATGTATGTGTGTGTGTGTTTATATATATGCGAGAGATAGAGAGATATAGATGGAAAACGAGTGAGAAGCACCACACTGTGCCTCTGTGTGTGCGTGAGTGTGCGCACGCTTGTGTGTGTATGCGTGTCTGTGTGTCTGTCTGTGTCTGATATCTATAAAACTTTTATTCCGAGGTGGTAACTCAGCTGGACATAAGCGTCCGTGTCTTCGTGTTTTCAGAAGAAACTTTTTAGCCTTGAAGCGCGGAAAAAAAAAGCAAAATTAAAAATGCAAAATAAAAAATGTAAAAATTGAAAATTTGTTTTTGTCTTATTTTTTTTTTTTTGTACATCAAACGAAAAATATTAGATCAAATACTTCTTTCCCCTCTTCCTCAGTTATTCACATTCGACGGAAAATTTTCTAGTGAGGCACGGT
>NC_142954.1:23453187-23458187 GCF_046866305.1 Octopus bimaculoides | reverse complement strand
CGACCAAAGCCTTGTGAGTGGATTTGGTACACGGCAACTGAAAGTACCCCATCGTATATATAATATATGTAAGTGCTTGTATATGTATATGCGTCGGTGTTTATCCCCCAACATCGCTTGACAACCGATATTGGTGTGTTTACGTCCCCGTAATTCAGCGATTCGGCAAAAGAGCCCGATTAGTACTAGGCTTACAAAGAATAAGTCCTGGGGTCGATTTGCTCGAATAAAGACGGTGCATGTCAAATGACTGAAACAAGTAAAAGAATAAAAGAATATAAATATATCTGTGTGTATATATACATATATATCTTAAATAAATAGATATAAATATGTGTGCATATATATATATATATATATATGTGTGTGTGTGTGTGTGTGTGTGTATGTGTGTGTGTGTGTGTGTGTGTGTATGTGTGTGTGTGTGTGTGTGTGTGTATGCATATATATATATATTCATATATCTATATATATATATATACATGTGTATATATATATATATATATATATATATATATATATATATATATATATATATATATATATATATAAAGATGTACATATATACATGCGTGTGTGTATAAATATATATATATAGGTATATGTGTATATATATATATAAATATATAAATATATATATATATATATATATATATATATATATAAATGTTAAAATATATATATGTGCATATATATAAATGAGAAAGTGATTCGTTGAGTGTGTAAAAGAAGTGTGAGAACGCGAGAGAGAGACATATGGAAAACATTTTCGTTTTACTTTTGAAATAACAATGACAAAAGTTTTATTCTTTTCTATTCATATCTTTTTTTTCTCGCACGTTTTCTTTTCTTTATACGTTCGTATCATTTTGATAGTGATATTTGCTTTATTAAAAATTCCATTTACTCCGCCTGACAATTACACAGATTTACATCTCCATAAGACGTCTGAAGTTAATACCGAGCTTTACCAAAAGACTTTGCATTTGGTTTCCGCTTTATAGTCCGTTGCTTCAGTAACCAGGAACAAATTGATACAGTTTCTGGTCCTGTTGTGGCGCATTCGTCAACGAGTTCGTGGAAAATATTTACGGATATTTCATAGAAATGAGAATAAGAACTCTGCTATGAAACTCTCAAGAGAACTGAACAGCAGACTGTCTTCAGGGAAAAAACCCACCCTTTTATATATATATATATATATATATATATATATATATATATATATAAGATAATAAGAGTGAAAAAACTACAGAAGGCTTGTGTTACATGGTTTAAGTATATATTTAAATTATGTCAGAAAAATATTAGAAAAATGTTATAAAATCTTTTTGGTATATAAACATTGTATTTTGAGAAATAACCGGTTTCGTGTTGTCTTTTCAAATTTCTCTACTTCGCTTCAGACTGGAGCGAACCCGTTACAATGAAGTAGAGAAATTTGAAAAGACAACACGAAACCGGTTATTTCTCAAAATACAATGTTTATATACCAAAAAGATTTTATAACATTTTTCTAACGTTTTTCTAACATTTTTCTGACATAATTTAAATATATACCTTAACCATGTAACACAAGGCTTCTGTAGTTTTTTCACTCTTATTATCTTTTATACATCCAACCACGTGCTTTCACATACCAACTTTCACACACACACACATATATATATATATATATATATATATATATATATATACCGGAGTAAGCACATGAAATTTTGTTATATTTCTGCTGCTTTTAAATAAAGTATATATATATATATATATATATATATATATATATATATATATATATTATATATATATATATATCCTACACCTACTCAAACAAGCCCACCTACACACATATATTCGATAAACTCTTTGTAACTATATATTGAACTACAATAAGGTGTCTGCTACGGCAAATGACTTGCACTTGAAAATACATAAATATATATATACATATATATATATATATATATATATATTTATACTTACCCACAAATATGTGTGTGTGTGTGTGTGTGTGTGTGTGTGTGTGTGTGTGTGTGTGTGCATGTGTGTGTGTGTGTGTGTGTGTGTATAAAACTTAGAAAGAGCTTAGCTATGTTTCGACCAAAGATTGGTTCAGGCCATGTCTAACTTAATAGCATCACCTGATAGGATTATCTAAATCCTTTTTAGGTCAAAATTGGTGGTTTTATGGTCCATTCAAGTAGTGAGTTCTTGTTGAGATCTTGTAGGTATATGTGGCTTATCTGGTATTCCTTGAAGAAATTTGTCCAGACTCCGTTTAAAGGTGATGGTAACCTTTTCCTCTTTCATCAGTTTTGGGACAATGTTAAACAGGGTAGGGCCTGTTGAGGAAAAGAAGTTGTGTCGTAATATACCTTGGGTCCTTTTCCTCATTGATCAGTTTTTAGACAATGGGATCTTTTTCCTGTTTGATGAGTTTTATATATATAGATATATGAATGTGTATATATAGTCTCCTTTAGAGAGACTTAGAAATATTAATAACTCTCTCTCTCTCTCTCTCTCTCTCTCTCTGTATATATATATATATATATATATATATATATATATCCTAAAATATGTAGTAGGTACGTAAATAATAAGAGGAATATATAGATGCATACATACACATATATAAACACACATGTGTATAAATATATATAAATATATGATGTGTGTAAGTATATATATGTACCTCTGTGTGTGTTTCTGCTTTCCTATTGACGCACACACGACACATATATAGGCACACATGTGTAAAGTGTGCATGTACGTGTGTGTAGCTATGTGCGTGTGTGCATACACGCGCACGCAAAAACGCATTGCTGTGTGAGAATGTGTCGTCTTGTGAATGTCATGCTACTCAATGCAATTTGCATGAGCATACGTGTGTTAGGCACATAATGCAGATGTTGATGTAGTCATGTGTGTATGTGTATATATGTATACACACACAAACATGTCTATAAATATATATACATATACATATATGTATACATACATACATAGATGTATGTGTGTGTGCATGCGTATGTGTCTGTATACGTGAATATGTTTGAATTTATATACATACTTATATATATATATATACCTGTGTGTGTATGTATAGGTATGTATATATAAATTTATATATATATATATATATACGTGTGTATATATATATATACGTGTGTGTATATATATATATATATATATATATATATATATATATATATACGTGTGTGTATATATATATATATATATATATACGTGTGTATATATATATATATATGTGTGTGTATATGTATATATATATATATATATATATATATACGTGTGTGTATATGTATATATATATATATATATATGTACGTGTGTGTATATGTATATATATATATATATATATATATATATATATATATATACACCTTGGCGCTTGTGCGTTTTTATGCATCTATACTTTGGCTGTGATATGATAAAGGTCACAGCTTATGCCATCGGTGGTTTGACAAAATTCATATGGCGTTACTAAATCTTTGATAAACGCCATTTTTCCTTGTTGGATCCTCCACTGAAAATGTCAAATGGTGCGATAAAACTTATCTCTATCCACGTGATTGTCACAGTCATTGCTGCTGCTGCTGCTGCTGTTATTGTTGTTGTGGTAGTTATTGTTGCCGTCATCGTAGTTATTATTGCTGTTAAAGATAGGGACTGCTTAAATACAGCGTCTTTTCCCAAGTTTTGTCCATTCGGCCCTGCTTGTAGTCTTTTCTATCTTGGTCGTGTGTTGTGAATATTTATCTGCTTGCAAAAAAAATAATAATAAATAAATGCAATATGGAGTTGATATTTTTTTCCGCTTCTTTTTGTTGTTGTTTTTTTCTCTTATATCTTTCAAAGTATACAAAAATTATTAATATTTCCCGCTTATCTAATTGTTAGTTTAAGTAAAATAGAAAACACCAACGCACAAGGAAGCCAACACGGAGGCCTTATCAGTGATATATATACTAAAAGACTTAAAGTGCAGAATTAACTTAAAAACGACATATATGTATATATATATATATATATCTACAAACACCTTCTATTTTAATTGTTCTTATTCTTTAGATATTATTTATGTATTTTCTCCTGTCAGATAAACTTTCTTATTATTTTAAGTTGTTATTTTGTGATAATACTTTTCTTTTTTTTTTTTTTGCTATCTAAGAAGAAGACTTGCATTGCTCGGTTTAGTTTGCTCTTAAATTGCATCTAAATATAGCAAGAGAGAATATCTGTTGCTATAGAACTGCGCATATCAATGAATATGTGTATCGCTTTGTGTATATGTATATATATGAGTGTGTGTGTGCAAATAATAATAATGGTATATTTTGTATAAGTTTAAAGTTTATGGCGATCACCGTACAAGCGGGACATAACGGGACACGAAACCACATCCCTTTGTTAACGCGACTAAGTGTGCTACCACGTGGATAGAAAAGCCTGTTTTTTTCTGTCGAGGGCTTATATGCCTCGTTATTAGAAATAAGAAACGTTAGCACGCCGGACGAAATGCTTAGCAGTATTTCGTCTGTTTTTACGTTTTGAGGTCGACTTTGCCTTCCATCCTTTCGGAGGTCGATAAATTAAGTACCAATTGCATACTGGGGTCGATCTATTCAACTGGTTCCCTCCCAAAAAATTTCGGGCCTTGTGCCTAGAGTAGAAAAGAATATAAAATTGAGTGCTAGACATTCCATAATATTCTTCGTCTTCGTACCTTCATTTTAGAGAGTATCGCTTCAGTTCTTTTAGTCTCTACCAGTAGCTCAAATGATTTAAGTGTGCGTGCGTGCGTGTGCGAGTATATGTGCCACCGTACGAGCGAATATGTGTATACCATTAGACAGTACGTTCCAGTTGATCCGATCAACGGAACAGCCTGCTCGTGAAATTAACGTGCAAGTGGCTGAGCACTCCACAGACACGTGTACCCTTAACGTAGTTCTCGGGGATATTCAGTGTGACACAGT
>NC_142954.1:23432874-23440374 GCF_046866305.1 Octopus bimaculoides | reverse complement strand
TATAGAGAGAGAGAGAAAGAGAGAGGGAGAGAGAGAGAGAGAGAGACACAGAGAGAGACAGAGAGAGAGATTTATCTATAGTAGATTTTTAAACAGAGATAATGTGTTTCTCCGTAGATTGAAATTTTGTGTCCTAACCACTTGGTTCTGTGTTCAGTCCAGCTTCAAAGCAAGTCGGGTAAGTGGCTTCCACAATACCCTCGGGCCAATGTGAGTGGATTTGATAGACAGAAACTGAAAGAAGCCCATCCTACACACACACACACACACACACACACACACACACACACACACACACTTCCGATCAAATCTTCTGCGAGTTAACATGGGATCCCTTGACGACAGTGTAACCTTCATTTGACTAAGGTATCGTTGGCCTGATGACTAGACACTGGAGAACCGCTCGTTGAGTAATTACGATTTTCTAGAGGTTCGGCAAAAGAGCACGATGTAATAAGTAACCGGCTTAAAAAAATAAGTACAGGCTTCGATTCATTCGACAGAAATTCTTCAAGGCTATGCTCCAGTATGGCCGCAGTCTAATGACTGAAACAAGTAAATGATCAAGATACAGGATGCATTTGTGCGATTCTGTGCGTGTTTCTGTGTGTGTGTGTGAGAGAGAGAGAGAGAGAGAGAGAGAGAGAGAGAGAGAGTATTTAGTATATCTTCCGTTATACCTTTACGAAATTGTCAGAGAGTACTCAATGTCCTAATTTAGAGCTAAAAAAAATACCAACTAATATTTCTATGCAGATATTCATAATATTAAAAGCTTTACGTTCTTTTAGCACTGCTGGCATTCAACATTAATTTTAAAATTCGCAAATTATGTTTTCCAATTTCCAATGTTGAAATTTGGTTTTTAAATTAAAAATAAAATCCTACTTCTTTCTGAAGAAGTAAAACAATAATTCAAAGAATTTTTCCGACAGAAGCATACATAACCAAAAATACTTCCCGTGTTTCGGCATCGTTTATAGGCAACAAATCTATATTAGCTCGAATCTTCTCTGCATTCAAGAATTTGAAACAATAATCGGATAAATTACTATTTATTTTTTTGCGTTAGTTAATTTTTTTTTTTTTTTGCGTTAATTATGGTTCTTCATAGATTACTTTAAATATTGTATTGTATTATTCTTCTTGAGAGTTTGTGTACTGAAACCTCCTACGCAAAAAAAAAATATGCTGAAAGATATAAGAAATATGAATGGTAAGATTTCAGATTTATGCCAACAGCTATTGGTATGAAAAAAAATAAATAACAAACGCTGTACTATGCTGGAACTGACATGGAATACCATAAAACTGTTTTTTTTGAATAAATGTTGTGAATGGATAAATCATTCTCATAACGAGGAAATTCCGTTAAGAATCGAAACACAGCGCCGTATCAAAGATATATTGTTATTTACGAGGTCTGATCAATAAGTATCAGAACTGTTGCCATAGTAACGAAGCTAAAAAAACACGGACTAAATCCGCTTGGCACAGATTTACCTTAATTCTGCTGTGCATGTGCACTAAGTTTGAACGTTCTAGCTCACTTCTGCTGTTTACAGCAGTGCCTGGAAGGAAGCTGCGTAGCGTGTGATCATCGCATTGACCATGACAGGGAAAGTTGCCATGGCGATACCTGCTCAGAGGCCGACGCAAAATTGCAGAAAGTAAATAGAGAGGTGCGTATGAGCCGCACACAAGTGTACAAATGATTCAGAAGTTTCCCCAAATGGCCTAAAATTTGCTGTATTTTATTGTGCTTAACATGATACAAATAAAATAAGCTTCCATAATTAACCTCTCGTAGCGAGAGGTATATATATATATATATGTATATATATATATATACAGTGAGTGAGAGAGGGGAAACGAATGAGACAGACTTAGAGAGGATTTCGGAACGATTGGTACAAAGAGAAATAAGGAGAGAGGCTTAAGGAGAGAGATCGATATTGTTTAGCGAGAATGAGATCCAATAAAAACAAATGGCATTCATAATTTTTAATCTTGGGCAAGTTTTTAAAACAAACGTCATTGCACGAATGTGTGTGGGATTCTTTTATAGAACTCACCGAGTCTGAATGAGTGTAACATGCGTGTACATGCATGAGTCAGGTGCATATATGCGTTCGTGCGTATGCGGTCCTGTTGCGGTACGCATACGTATAATTGTGTATGTCTTTGTGTATCCAAGTCTATATGCTTCTGCCTTTATAAATATCTCCTTTTGTTTAAGTATTGTATACATATGTGCGTGTGTGTGTATGTATGTGAGCATATATCTGTGTGTGCGTGTGTGTATGGATGCATCTTCTCCGTATGCACGTTCTCTTCATTTTTTCATATGTTTCTGTTTTCGTGAGCATGCGTCATTGCATCGCTTCTTATTTGTATTTCTGTCTGACATTTATATGCATGCATCACTTTGCATGCCCATGGTGTGTTCATGTATAAGAGGGTCTGTTGCATATTGTTATAATAGCGAAGAAAAATATTTTGTTTTTAGGCTTCTAAGGGTTGAATTCTCTCTTTTGTTTCTTTTATTTTTTCCAAATACTTCTAAAAACTACAAAAGTCGAAACATTTTATCGTGACAATGCTTAGTTAAGTCTAAAGACAAGGAAGACACAAACAGACAAACAGAATTTGAATTTTAATCTGTATTCTGTACAAGGCGGCGAGGAGCTGGCAGAAACGTTAACACGCTGGACGAAATGCTTAGCGGTATTTCGTCTGTCTTTACGTTCTGAGATAGATAGACAAACAGATAGATAGATAGAGAGAGACAGAGAGACAGACAGACAGACAGACAGATGTACAGATGAACAGATAGATAGATAGATACACAGGCAGACAGATAGATAGATAGATAGATAGATAGATAGATACACAGGCAGATAGATAGATAGATAGATAGATAGATAGATAGATAGATAGATACACAGACAGATAGATGGATAGATAGAAAGAAAGATAAGGGAAAACATTTTCGAGAATATTGATTTCTTAATAAACAGTAAGCCTAACCGAAGTAAACATCCACACAGACACAGGCACACACATAATATATGTATATACATATATATACATATATTATACATACAATTATATTGTCGCACAATCATACACATAATGTACAGTATAGAGCCTACAGACACATAAAAAAAAATACGAACATCTGCAGTCAATACGAGTAAAAAAATCAGCATGAAAAAATAACATACTTTAGAAAAATAGATCGACATGGAAGAGGAAACATAACTACCTACAAACTGATTGGCCTAAAGGGAAATAAACAAAAAACATTGACTTTCAACTTCATATCCCACTTAGATACCTAACGAAATATCACCATTTATATCAACAACAATACTCCTCGACTATGAGATGGTTATCGAGCTGTATATATATATATATATATATATATATATATATATATATATATATATATATATACACACAAATAACCATACACAGACGCATACACACACACCACACACACATATATATATATATGTATATATACATATATATATATACATACAAATATTTATACGTATATATATACGTACACCACTGCAGTATATCTATATATAAATATATAGTTTTTGTTTTCCCTACCACGGCTTGACAACCGGTGTTTGTGTGCTTCCTTCCCCGTAACTTAGCGGTCTGGCAAAGATAGAGCGATACTATAAATAAAGGTTATAGGGTAAAGACCCCTTCGGTCATAAATGACTGTGGGATTGCACCTAGGAAGTTACCCTCCGAGAAACAAATCTGGTCATGGTTGTTAATGAATGACCAGCACTCGCCCATGCATACCAGCACTCGCCCATGCATACCAGCCTCTCCTGCCCACGTCACCGATGCTGACCAAGAGACAGGCAAAGACCGATACTGCTTGGCACCAGTGACGCTGTACCTCATTTCCACGGTTGTATGAACTGGAGCAACATGAAATAAAGTGTCTTGCTCAAGAACACAACACAACAGCCCGGCCAGGGAATCGAAATCACCACCTCATGATTGGGAACAAGGTTTAAAAAAATAAATGTTGGTATCGATTTGTTCAACTAAAACATTTCAAGCTGTCGCCCCAGCATGGCTACAGTCTAATGAGTGCAACAAGTAAAAGATAAAAGATAACCGGTATGTATATATGTGTGTGTGTGAATTTATATATATGTATATATACTTTAAACTACTTTTCCTTTGTGTTTACTTTTAGTTTTTAATTATGCTTGTTTCAGCACTTTTACTTTACGTCAAACCATTTATTTCTCCTCGTGTTCCGTGTTGCCCTTTAGTTGTACTTATTGCTCTCTCCAATACCGATCGAGCTCTGCTTTCTTTTTGTCATACTTTTTACTTTCTTCCTCTGATGACAATTACAACTTTAACGTCTTCCTCAATTGAAACTTGCAATTACACAGTGTGCATTTAAATATTTTCACGTTCTGATGCTCTCACTCACCTTACATTTTTCTCTGTGACTCATTGATATCATTATTTCTACACTCTACGTACTTCTCTCACCCTCTCTCTCTCTCTCTCTCTCTCTCTCTCTCTCTCTCTCTCTCTCTCTCTCTTTCTACGCATACATACATATATATATATATATATAATTTATATTATTATATGTATATATGTATGTGTATGTATGTATGTAATTCACTCATTCACACAATGTGCTTTCAAAGTAGATAAATTATTCAAATTTAATTTAAGCATAATGCAAAAAACTAATATTGTATGTTTACATAATGTCACGGACGTAAGCAATCATAAATTTAGTTTTAATTATAATGCGAGAAATAATTTAAATGTAAAACAAACGTTTCAGCTGTGTTCGAAATAGTGTCCAATACGTTGGGAAAGAACAATACACATTTTCATTATGATGGAAACGAACGATCTTTAATTCGGGATTGACAAATGAGATGTATGTGATATATCTAATTAGTAGATAGATAGATAGATAGAGAGAGGGGGAGAGACGGGTAGATAGATACATGTGTACATAGAGAGGGAGATACACACGCATACATATATAGAGATAGAGAGAGAAAGAGAGTGAAAGATAGATACATACACATGCATACATAAAGAGAGAGGTACATACATGGATATATAGACAGACAGACAGACAGATACATGAATGGAGGGATGGATGGATGGATGGACAAAGAGACAGGCTAATAGATAGATGGTTGGATTAGATAGATAGATAGACAGACAAGTAGATAGATGGTTGAATAGATAGATAGATAGATAGATAGATAGATAGATAGATAGATAGATAGACAGACAGACATACAGATAGAGAGAGAGAGAGAGAGAGAGAGAGAGAGAGAGAGACAAGTAGATAGATGGTTGAATAGATAGATAGATAGATAGATAGATAGACAGACAGACATACAGATAGATAGATAGAGAGAGAGAGAGAGAGATAGACAAGTAGATAGATGGTTGAATAGATAGATAGATAGATAGATAGATAGATAGATAGATAGATAGATAGATAGATACTAAACCTGAAATAAAAATGCGTATCAGAGGAAATACGACCGGGTGTGAGTTGTATGATTAATGTAGTGAAACGAAACAAAAATAAAATAATTGAAGTCAGAATGTTATGATTGTGACGTTGACAAAGAGCTTAACATGTGTCAACATTTAGATTACTAAAACGAATTGATATATCAGGAAATTATTATATAATGAAGTATTTAGATTAATGTTTTAAAAAAGCTTAATATTTATTTTTAGCTGAATACCAGATTCTCCATGTTAGTATCACGCTTTGCGTAACTAATTTCCGAAAGTATCGAAAATAAAAAAAACATTAAAAAGAAAAGAGTTTGTTACATGCTTGTATGTACACATGTATGCACGTATACTGAAATGTATGTATGTATGTCATTGTTCAGTTCTATTTCAAGATTTCTTGCCAAGAGGTATAACCGGTTTCTAACCTAGATCCAAGGTTCCTTCACTGGAATTTTAGCATCAACAACAGGATATTTTTGTATGCATGTATGTTATCAATCAGTTTCATTTCTGTATTTCTTGTCCATAGAGAAAGAGCCGGACTCTAACATAGATTCAAGGCTCCTTCATTGGAACTTTTATCAACATCATCTAGGTATTTGTGCATATGTGTGTGTGTGTGTGTGTGTGTGTGTGTGTGTGTGTGTGTGTGTGCAGTATTTGTATGTTTGTTTTATGGATGCGTTTTTATGTATATATTTTCATGTCTAGATGCATGCATATGTATTTATGTGCTGATTAGTTTTCTAATCAGCCTTTTTCTTTCAGGTTTTGAGAACCCTAATTTTTCCAGGTTTTTGTTCCCTGAACATGGAACCATGTGGTTGGGATGCAAACTTCTTACCACACAGCTGTTTATAAGCACTGACAGAGTTCTGCGGCTGAGAAGCTCCCTTTCGAACCACGTGGTTACCTGTTCAGTCACACTGCGGGGCTTTTTGTGAAACTATCTTCTATTATAACCCTCGATCAAACAACGCCTTTTGAGATGGAAACTGTGTGGAAGATCGACGGATAAATGTACATTTATATATGTATGCGTGTGTGTCTTCTTGCTTGTGTTTTTATCCCCCCCCCCCCACGCCTTAACTACCACCTGACAATAGTTGTTCGTTTACAACCTCGTATCTTAGCGTTCGACAAAAGAGACCGATAGGATAAGTGCAAAACTTAAAACAAGTAGTGGGGCCAATTTGTTTGACCAAACCCTTCAAGGCGGTGCCCCCGCAAGGCCAGTGTCAAATGACTGATACAAGGAAAAGAATGATAGAATATATGAATGTATGGATGCGAGGATTAATAGAATGATAGAATATATGAATGTATGGATGCGAGTATTAATATATGCCAGTGGATACAACGATTAAGTCGCGTCCATTTACCTGGAATACATAACGTAGGTATTTTAATAGTAGAGCTTGATAGAGTACAACAGGCTGAAGAATATTGGATCGACACTTTATTAAATTGTTTTGCAAAGGAATCGAACCCGGCAAGCATTTGTGTGCCACGCGAACGTGTTAACCATTCACTCAAACCTGGGTGAGTAGGCACGGTTTCGATTTTTTTTTTTTTTTTTTGTGGGCGGGGGACACATGAGGCCTGTCTCTCCGTTCTTATGACGTACAAGTAACCTAGATGAGAACAGACCCCGTAAACGGGACGTCACACTGTCGCAAGATTGTTCATTTACAGCAGGGTGAACCGGAATAATATCTACTGAAGTGTTTGCTCGAACACAAAGGCGTCGCCCAGTCTGGGAATCAAAACTACAATATTCTTTTCTACTGTAGACACAAGGCTCGAAATATTTGAGGAGGGGTGGGGGAGTCGCGACTAGTACTTAATTTATTGACCCCGAAAGGATGAAAGGCAAAGCCGACCTCGGCGGAATTTGAAGTCAGAACATAAGGATAGACGAAATACCGCTAAGCATTTGGCCCG
>NC_142954.1:23415374-23427874 GCF_046866305.1 Octopus bimaculoides | reverse complement strand
ACAATTATACACTCACACACACACACACACAAACAAACACATATTTAAATATTTATATAAATATTTTGCTGTGTTTAATTTTTGTCATTACACGCTTCTTCCTAATGATTTGCGTATGTTTATATATTTATTTGTAAGTATAAACATATATATGTGTATATATATATTTGTGTGTGTATATGTATATATGCACACAAGCATACATATATGTATACATATGTGTGTGTTTGTGTATACACACACACAAACACTCATCTAATGTTTGCTTGTGTGAATATGTATATATATATATATATATATATGTTTATATATGTATATATATATACATACATACATACACATGTGTGTGTGCGTGTGTGTGTGTGTGTGTGTGTGTGTGTATACACAAATACACGCATACACACACAAACTTCCGGATTTAATTTTTATTAGATTCTTGTTTATATTTCATGTTTCATTACATTTATCGTTTTGGATATTTTTTTCTATTCATATCTTATTTTTATGTAAAAAAAAAATAACATTAAAGACACAAAATATAATCTATACAGTAAACATATCATCGATTTTATTATTATTTAGTTTGGTTTTGTTTGGTTCTTCTCCAATTTTCTTCATGTTAATTTCTCGTATATTATTTGCCTTCCTTTAACTATTCTCTTACACTGCCTTACTTTCACTCATTCTCTTATTCGTTTGTTCTCCTATGCTCTTATTCTCTCTCTCTCTCTCTCTCTCTCTCTCTCCTTTCTTATCTCATTCTATATATTCTATCAAGTATATCCTAATAGTGTATTCGTTTGGAATATAGGAATGATGTGTATGTATACACTCACACAAACACACTTTCTCACTCACACACACACACACACACACATTCAATGGAGTATAGGTTCCCCACCTGGACGGGAGGCCGGTCAGTCGCAGGTGAGCTGCTAGAGGAAAGAGTGAGAGAAAGTTGTGGCGAACGTGTCAGCAGAAATTCGCCATTACCTTCTGCCGTGGCCGCCGCGTGGAGCTTAAGTGCTTCGCTCATAAAATAAACACACTGCCCGGTTTGAGATTCGAACCCGCGATCCCTCGACAGCGAGTCTGTTGTTCTAACCACTAGGTACATATATATTCATTATTTACTTGTTACAGTGATTTGACAGCAGCCAAGCTGGAGCACCGCCTTCAAGAGAATTAGACAGAACAACGTGGAGCCTAGGACTTAGAAAGGATTGCAGGAACAAGGCCTGGAATTTTGGGTGAGCGGGGTAGTCGATTACATGGACTCCAGTATTCAACTGCTACTCATTTGATCGACATCGAAAGGATGAAAGCAAAATCGACCTTGGTGGAATTTGAACTTAAACGTAAAGACATACTAAATGCTGCTAAGCATTTTGCCAGTGCCCTAACAATTCAGCAAGCCCCTCGCCTTCAATAATAATGATAATAATAACCCTTTCTACTAAAGGCACAAGTCCAGGAATTTGGTGGGAGGGGATTAGTCGATTACATCGACCCCAGTGTTTCACTGGTACTTAATTTATTGATTCCGAAACGATGAAAGGCAAAGTCGACCGCTGGTCTTGTGCCAAAACTTAAAACCTATACGAAAGCCATTCTGTTTGTTATAATTCTATTTTCCGCTTATTTTTCCAATGGAATGAATCCGATCGAGATTTGAAACCGTTTCCTGTCGGTTAACAATGTTTTACGCATCAGATGACGCAACATGTTTTCTTTTACAATTTAATCTAGTAACCGAGTGATTTCATATGATCAGAGATCGATCGAGTGTAACGTTCGAATGGTCGGCACGCTGAGCAAAATGCTTAGCGACGTTTCGTCAGTCTTTACGTTCTGGGTGGAGGCGCAATGGCCCAGTGGTTAGGGCAGCGGACTCGCGGTCATAGGATCGCGGTTTCGTTTCCCAGACCGGGTGTTGTGAGTGTTTATTGAGCGAAAACACTTAAAGCTCCACGAGGCTCCGGCAGCGGATGGTGGTGAACCCTGCTGTACTCTTCCACCACAACTTTCTCTCACTCTTTCTTCCTGTTTCTGTTGTGCCTGTAATTCAAAGGGTCAGCCTTGTCACACTCTGTGTCACGCTGAATATCCCCGAGAACTACGTTAAGGGTACACGCGTCTGTGGAGTGCTCAGCCACTTGCACATTAATTTCAAGAGCAGGCTGTTCCGTTGATCGGATCAACCGGAACCCTCGACGTCGTAAGCGACGGAGTGCCAACAACAACAACAACAACGTTCTGAGTTCAAATCCGCCGAGACTGACTTTGTCTTTCACCCTACTCAGGTCGATAAAATAGACGTGTTTTTACAATGAAACAACTTTAGCCGAGATTAGAAAATGTGTTGCGATCGCCATTTTCCTGGCGGTTTACAGTGATTTTACGTTCTGCTGCACGCACCATATGACGTGACATATTTTCTTGTACAATTTAATCTGACGACCGAGTGACCTGATGTGAGCAGAGATCGGTCAAGTTTAACGTTAATACAAGGCCATCAGCCGTTGCAAAAAGATACGAAGTAAACAGCAGTGAACCACTTGTGCCACCGTTCAAAATCATCAACTACAAAAAGATATTCTTTATCGTCTCGCCGTGAACTCAGTCGGATTAAAGTGGCTAAATCACTATTCGTTCTTATCTCTATATACATATATACATAGAAACTATATATATGTATATATCTGTGTGTCTGTGTGTGTGTAGTATGAAGATCAATGCCTTTGATGTTCAAGAGCCACACGCAAACACTTACAAACATATATATATATATATACATATATATATATATATATACATACATATATATACACATATATATATATATATATACATACATAAATATATACATGCATACATATGTATAAACACATATATATATACGTATATATATATATACACACACACACACAGAGTGGGAAGAAGGAAAGAGAGAGAGAGAAAACCAGAAACAGAGACAGATAGATAGCTAGGTAGATAGATAGATAGATAGATAGATAGATACACACACATACGTATATATATATATATATATATATATATATATATATATATATATATATATATACAACTATATATATATGTATGTGTGCGTATGTGTGAGAGAGAGAGAGTGTGTGTGCGTGTTTGGGCCTGTCTCTTCGTATTTGGGGGGACGTGGGAGTTTACCTAAGCTGGTGTTATTACGTTTGTATATGTTTATGACATTATTTGGGGGTAAAACTTAAGCTTCCTTCCAAGAAATCACTGAATAATGTCAGAAATGTGATTAATTGAAGTTTCCAATGTGAAAAATGACAACTATTTTAACTCTTTCTACTTTAGTGAAGTACTACTTTTGATAGTACTACTTTTGATAGCTCTCTCTCTCACACACACTGTGTGTGTGTGAGAGAGAGAGTCTGTGTGTGTGTGTGTGTGTGTGTGTGAGTGTGTGTGTGTATGCCTATTTTGTGTGGGATAGTGTATACACACATGCAGACAAAAAGTTAATATTTTTCTAAGCTGACACTGCATAAGACTCTACTTGTTTACGTTACACACACTTGCGCGCATGCACATGCATACACACACATGTGTGTGTGTGTGTGTGTAAATTCATATACATATATATATATATTCATATACGTATATGTGTGTGTGTACGTGTGTGTGTACACTAGTGTCTTATACTTATATACTTACATATATAGATAGGTAAATAAATACATACATACACACTTGTATAGAGTGCGAGAAAGAACAAGACATGTATATGTGTGTGTGTGTGTGTGTGTGTGTGTGTGTGTGTGTGTGTGTGTGTATCTGTATATGCGTGTGTACAAGTGTGTTTGTGCGTGCTTGCGTTTCTATACACGGAGTGCGCTCAAGCTGAATTTACCATTCTAGGGTTGACAATTTATTCGAAGTTGAGTTGAGGAATTTACATCATGCTCATTTAATGCGGTTTTTTAAAAATATTTTATTCTTCTATATAATACAAGATTCTTTTACTTTCTCGTCAAAGACAGTCGTGTATAGTATAACGGTATTTCATCTTCTTTTGGAACCAACGACACAGTATAACTTCAGAATATACATTAAGCTAAATTGAACATTCTACGATGTTTCTTATTAAAAAGGTACTTGATTGCAATCTTAAAAAAGATATATTTGATTCTTTTCCTTCTTTATAAAACGGTAAATTTTCAGTAATTGAGAAAAGTGAGAAAGGGAAAACTGTTATCTGCAAGTTAAATTCTTCCATGACAATCCTACCTTGCAAAATCCCTATGTGTAGTTAGATTTAATGCTTATCTACGGACAAAATTCACAAGACTGTATTGCTATATTCTTTCCGGATGCAGATAAGAATTATATTTTTCAGATCTTTTGGCATGGTCCAGCGTTGGGTTTTTTTAAATACTTCGAAGCGAACCTGAAAGATCGCTTCTAAATACACGATGTTTTATATAAACCTACCAACTGAACGTATTTCAAAGCATGAACTGTTACCAGTTCTTTTAAAATAGTGTATATTAAATGATATTGATCTCTCCCTGGATGGAGTATTTTTTGTTGATCCTACGTGTAATGTAAATTCAAATTATAAATATATACGTGTGTGTGTGTGTTTGTGTGTATATACATACATGACGGGCTTTCAGTATCTGCCTAAAAAACTCACTTTGATGCCTAAAACCACAAATATTACGTAGTTTTTCTTTTAGAATTTTCGTGTAAACTGGCGTTGCAAATGGAGAATGTACGGAAACTTATAATTAAAGATGTGTTAAAGAATTTTCCTTGTCTTCTTTTCATTGGTATATATTCGTATATATATATATATATATATATATATATACATGCACAGAGCCATACATATACATACACGCATACATATATATATATATATATGTATATATATATATATATATATATATACATGCACAGAGCCATACATATACATACACGCATACATATATATATATATATATATGTATATATATATATATATATATATATATATATATATATACATGCACAGAGCCATACATATACATACACGCATACATATATATATATATATATATATATATATATAGTTATATATACCTATAAGATAATGAAGGGTGAGAACTTAGCCTATATTTTCCGAAGGTGGCGAGATAAACATTTGTCAACGACCGTTTTGGCAGAAATAACGTTGGTATGAATAACCAAATATATATATACAGGAAGTTAGCATAGTACGAGAGAGGTAACCTGTTAACAAGCAAGGCAGGTAATCTCGTACTTTCTGTTAAAAGGAGGAGTGGGGAAGACAGTGGAGCTTGGCGTGGATAGAACCAAAACAAGAGACGGAGCTGCATACGGGTCGGACCGATCACCACCTACCTTGAAACAATTGAAACTGGACGTAATCTCAATCTATCAACATTTACTTCCCTGTTTGAACACTTTGTTGCTGCGATCAGAAGTTTACCTCTTTTTCTTACATTATAATTTGTCTGATCGTAACAATATATATATATATTAATACCGATTTTGATTTGATACTGATATACAACATATTGTTAGTAATAGGAAAACTAAAAGTTTCATACTATGAGACTAATACTCTGCTATTTCCTCGTAATTTTGGTTATAGTTATTGCTTCACCAATCGTCAGTTTTATTCGGTAAATTAACACTACGAAGACTAAGGCTATGGTGGAAACCAGCTAATTTGGAAAATAAACCATTATAACATATTAAATTGTCCCTTTCGCATGGAAGAATCGGTAAATTGTATTATATAATGTGATTTGTATCTCTTGGATCATTAGCTGTTAAACCTATTTCATTCTTTCTTTTAAGGGTGAGAATATAATGTCTGTATATTAACATCAAAATATTAAAGCAACTTCGTAAATCGATATTGTATTGTTCTCAAGTTGCATGCTAAGAAGGAGCTAATAGCAAAAATATATGAGGAAGGGCCGACCAATTCCTTTTGGGCGAAACTGGTAGCCTGAAAACTCTGTAGAAATATATCGTATATATACATACAGACAGTTATGTATATACGTGTGTTAGGGAGGGGGGGCTAGCTTTTTTTAATACCTATGTGTCTCTCTGTCTATCTCTGTCTATCTCCTTCACATTCAATGTATTCTATAGATTTCCTGCTATTTCGTACAAATCTATGTATGCAAATCTATGTATGTAAATATATTTGTTTATGTCTGTCTGTATGTATGTATGTATGTATGTATGTATGTAGGGAGGGAGGTAGGTAGGTAGGTATACGTAAATATTTTTATGTATGTGTGTATATTTTTAAATCTATGTATGTAAATATATATATATATATAAACATATATATAAATATATATATATATGTGTGTGTGTGTGTGTGTGTGTGTGTGTGTGTGTGTGTGTGTGTGTGTGTGTGTGTACGCATTTAGGTGTATATATGTAAGTATAATTATGTATGTTAGAAACACTAGATCTTTATTTTCTGCTTTTATTGTCGCTAGAAGAAATTGATTGAGAAAAACTTTGTCTGGAAAACTCTTTTTCTTGCAAATTACAGTCTATTATTCTAATGATGGATTAATGGCAGAAGGCTGGTCTCAGTCGGCCAAATTAAATTCATACTAGTCTTTATTACATTGTTCATTTCGCTCTTCATTCGTTATCACCAACACACACACACACGCACGCACACATATACATATATGTGTGTATGTATATATATATATGTGTGTGTGTGTGTGTGCGTGTGTGCGTGTGTGCGTGTGTGCGTGTGTGTGTGTGTGTGTGTGACTGTGTGGTAAGAAGCTTGCTTCCCAACCACATGGTTCCGAGTTCAGTCCCACTGCGTAACACCTTGGGCAAGTGTCTTCAACTATAGCCTCGGGGCGACCAAAGCCTTGTGAGTTGATTTGGTAGATGAAAGCTGAAAGAAACTCGTCGTATATATATATATGTGTGTGTGTGTGTGTGTATTATGTATGTATCTGTATATCTTAAATTTGTTTACAGGAAACGTTTTGGATATGAAACATTGCTTTTAATGATCTTATGCGTTCGCAGAATTTCCTTCAGTTTTGGGTCTTTATGGAGTGTTGGGAGATTTTGAACAATGATGTAAAATATCTCGTTGTTTCTGGGGTTGTATGTGGATGCATAAGCTAGTATTTTCAGAGTATGTGTGTTATTGTGTTCGGCTGTTCGAATGATGGCTTAGCCGGGCGAAACTTCGAAGTCACTATCAATACTATTTGAGACTGATGAGCGTTTTAGTTCAGGCACTGCCGATAATGTCATGCAATGGATTAACAAACATCAATATTTGAACGCATTCTCATTGAATTCAACATCTATTGCCATCTTTGTACCGTAATCTTTATCGTTAAAGCATTCTCCTTTAAAGAATCTAGTGATGCGAGGGCCGGTGAAGGCAGGAGCTATTCTGCTGAGCACCGTGGTACAATCTCCTTGTTTGACAAAATTGCATCGAAGTAAACCCTTAATGATAGTGGGAGAATGCCCATTTTGCTGCTGACAAAACACCATACCTTCAAATTACTCCTAAATACTGTGCCTGAAAAATTGTCTGAGAAAGTTGAAGTAAACGGGGTCAGTAACAGGACCACCAAAAAGTAATTGTCCATTTAATATTTTTGAGGATCCGTTGCACCATACTATAGCTCTTGGTGTATCAATATGATGTTCCTCTGTAATATGCGATATCTTAGGTCCTCAGTAGATATAACTGTGATGGTTAATTGAACCGTTTCACTTCAACAAAGCCTCATCACTTCCCAACTATGCTGGTATGTGTGTATCTTCTCGCAAATATAGATAGATAGATAGATAGATAGATAGATAGATAGATAGATAGATAGATAAACAGTGGTAGATAGACGGACAGAGACACACAACATCACATAAAAATACAAAAAAAATCTGGATGATATTTGAAGATAAAAGTTAGTATTATTAAAAAATCAATGCTCATTTGAAGTGATATTAACAATGTTATTTTACAATAAACAGAAAACTGGTCTCAAATGATGGTATTGTTTTACTGTGTGGCAAATTTGCATCTAAATGACAATAGCGATTATAGTTAGAATAATGTGATTTGAAGTAAATAACTGTATTTTCGTGGTCGATAAATATAATTCACAGTTATCTTTGTGTTATACAATTTTTGAAGCAAATAAAATCATATTTATTTCGTTATTGATATTTATATATATATATATATATACAGACATAAAAACGGACATATATACACACACATACATATATATATATATATATATATATATATATATATATATATATATATATATATACAGACATAAAAACGGACATATAAACACACACATACATACATATATATATATATATATATATACATACATATACATACATACATACATACATATGTACATACATTGAAACACAGGCATATACACACACATATGTATATAATATATACACACATGTATGTACGTGTGTGTATGTATATATATATATTCCTGTTTTGCTGTTTCTTTTGTCTCTTTCTTTTCTGTCCTTGTCCTTCTTTCTCTCTTTCTTTCTCTCCTTATTTCCTTTTTCTTTTCCTCCTTCCTCTAACCAAGCCTCCGGAAGTTTGCCATACACATACACCCACGCATATTCTTTTATTCTCTGACTTGTTCAGTAATTTGACTGCGACCATGCTGGAGTACCGCCTTGAAGATCTTATACTTGTTATGCCTAGTACTTGTTCCATCGTTTTCTTTTGCCGAACGACTAATTTACAGGGGCATAAACACAAGCATCGGTTGTCAAGCGACTTTGAGGATGACAAACGCAGACACAATGACACACACTCATAAATATATATATCTATATATACATATATATATACATATATATATATATATATATATATATATACACACACACACAACAGGCTCCTGTCAGTTTCCGTCCGCCAAATCCACTCACAAGGCTTCGGTCGGCATGAGGATATAGAAGAAAACACTTCAAGGTTTCACGCTGTGGATTGAACCCAGAATCTTGGCTGAAAAACAAGCTTCTTACCACACAACGTGAAACCTTGAAGTGTTTTCTATATCCTCACGCCGACCGAAGCCTTGTGAGTGGATTTGGCGGACGGAAACTGACAGGAGCCTGTTGTGTGTGTGTATATATATATATATATATATATATATATATATATATATATATATATATATATGTATATATAGATATATATATTTATGAGTGTGTGTCATTGTGTCTGCGTTTGTCATCCTCAAAGTCGCTTGACAACCGATGCTTGTGTTTATGCCCCTGTAAATTAGTCGTTCGGCAAAAGAAAACGATGGAACAAGTACTAGGCATAACAAGTATAAGATTTTCAAGGCGGTACTCCAGCATGGTCGCAGTCAAATTACTGAACAAGTCAGAGAATAAAAGAATATGCGCCAATTCTTACAGCACAGCCACGCGCGCGCGCACGCACGCACACGCACACACACGCACACACACACACACACACACACATATATCGGTTCAAAATTACAAATGATCATTTTCTTCGCAGTTGAACTCAAAATTTTTGCAAATAAGTCACATTTATATAAAATGCGTAAATCTTCTGTAAAAAAAAAATATTTTTTCTGATCAATTCCTCAAGGAAGCTGAAAGCGCGGACGGACAGTGTACGTAGTTATATGGGATTTTTGTGTTTTGTTGAGTATATGAGTGTGAGTGAGTGAGTGGGTGCGTTTGTGTATATGTGCGTATGGTTGTCTATGTTTGCGCGCCTGTGTCTATATGTATTTGTGTGTGTGTGAAGGTAATACGAATAAATATTTCGTAATGATGACGGGAATATATCCTCGTGCGATGTTTAGCAAAGCACTGACTGAAATATAATCGATTTTGCAAGGATAATAGGATAATAAAATATTTCGAGTTTGATAAAACGTCAAGCTGAGAGCTTATTAAGGCATTTCCTAATGTATGCTTTTCTGTCTGTCTGTCTGTCTCTCTCTCTCTCTCCATCTCTCTCTCTCTGGCTTTAAGGATATCGTGAAAGGCCTAGCTGGAGGCCCAACTTTCCAAGTTCTTTTATAGGGATTAGATAAACCGAAGAACCGCTGCAGTAAGTGTCTGAATCTCAGGATGGGAATACGTTGAATAAAAACTGATCCTACCGTATTTTCTTTTATCTAAAGTCAGGACCTTTTCAGCACCCCCTCGTGTATATGTATATATATATATATATATGTATATATATATATACATATATATATATATATATACGTATGTGTGTGTGTGTGTGTGTGTGTGTATCTGTGTCTGTTGTACAGACACAGATACACCCTAACTTAGCTGTTCCATCGAAGAGACCGATGAAATAAGCGCCAGATAGCAGAAAGAATACATATGAATTTATACAAGGTAGGAAGAATTTATACACTCCACAGCTGTACACAAACTTTCTGAAAGAAGATCAGGTGGAAAAGTCATAGAAGAGGTGACAAAAGAGAAAGAAAGACATCGATAAATGAAATTCAGAACTAAATAACGGATTAGTTGTTATATGATAAAAATAAAAATGTGTAAACTTGAATAGATAAAGAAATTGAAGTTCATTCTGTATATTTTGGGAAAGGAATTTCAACTTAATCGATACAAATTCTAAAATATTCAGATGGTCTATCTTTGACAATTCTTATCTCAGTGAAAAAAGAAATGACACGAATAGGCGAGTCAGGACAAATCTAGAATATTTGAATACTATTTGAAGCTTTTCAAAGAATTTCTGGAAGTTTTTCAGAGAAATATTATTTTGGAATAAAAACTATACTCAAACTGTGTTCAGAATAATATCTTGTAAAAGTATTTGTTTTGATGACGATTTTTCGAAATGTGCTCATTTTGAAAACGTCATAAGTTGAAGGTAAATGTGAATGTAAAATGTTTCTTAATGGTGCAAAAATTAAATGATTCCACCGAACTATGGTTTAACAAATTCGACGTTTCTGTACAACTTCTTGAAATTCAAAGTAGAAGCATCTTTCAGTCTCCAGACAAGCTGACAACCAATTTATGCTGTTTTCCTTCAGATGTCTAAACGAATATGTGAAATCTTGCTCACGTGTCTTCTACAAGAGACTGTGATTGAACCGAACCATGTTTTGTACATGAAATGGCATGATGTTTAGTTTGGGTTTTCAAAAAAGGATTAGATAAAACCGAAATTTTAAGCCAATAAACTTAATTTGAAAGAAAATACGAGCATTTAAGTGTGGATTGCTTTTGATTTTGGCAATACAACAAAAATTCGGAACATGCTTTGGTCTTATTAAATGTCTTCATTGAATCACATCATTTATTAAGACTACCAGAGAAAGCCGAATCTTTCATTACACACAAGCACGCACATTCATACATCAGTTAATTATCTTCATAGAAGAGGAATATCCTCAGCGCACCCGATGTAATGTGCAGCGCATTTTAGTATAAATGAGTGTGAGATATAAATACGATTTTGTTTGAATAAACAGTGAGTGGTATGACGATAAGTTGAACTAAAGACAGTTGAGTGAGAATATCCACGGACAGACAACTGCTACGAGAAAAACAAATAGTGAAAGGCTGAAATAAAACATTTAATTTAAAGAGACAAGAAAAGTTTTCTTAATTAAAATAACATCCATGATCAGAAGAAACAGTAATTAGCTTAATGAAAAATTATTGTCAAGGAAGAACCTGTGAGATAAGCCTAAAATTTATAAGTAAATAAAAGAAAATAATAACTAAAATTCATAGAAAACAGAAGGGAGTGTGTCTGATCTTGACAAAGAGTGTTTTCATTCATAATGGCGCTTCTTCAATTAAAATTTATTCTGCCACAAATAGTTTAAGTGGTGTTCTATATTATTTATGAACGAGTGTAGCTATGCAACTGTGGTGCTAGTAATTCGTGCGTTTTCCTAAGTAGCTGCAATCTAACAAAGGTCAAATATTGGAATTACAATAAATTATATCGCATCGTGGTTTGCCATTTTTCCTGATAACCTTTGAATCTATGATGGATGTTTATCTGTTCAGATGCAGCGAATATTAACAGGATAAATTTGACATATCTAAAGGACCGTAAACTGAAAGATTAAATGGAAGTCCTATTTCGCAAGCCTCGAGGTAAACGTTCGTGTAATAGGATGATGTTGTTATTGTAATTATCAATATATTGGTATGAAAGGCTAAAAGCAAACGCTTTCCTGCCGGATGAAATAAGCTTTGTAACTGGTGTCAAACTCATTGACAATCTTCTTCTATCGACGTAATAATTATTTTCTTGTTACCTTTTTCTTTGCATCGTTTGCTTATTGTTGTTGTTGTTCCTGTTATTATCATTATTATTATTATTATTATTAATCTTTTAACTGCCATTCTTCAATACTGATTTGCTATTTCATGCTAGACAAGGCATGCGTTAC
>NC_142954.1:23405374-23410374 GCF_046866305.1 Octopus bimaculoides | reverse complement strand
TATATATATATATATATATATATATATATATATATATACGTATGTATGCATATATATATTATTTATATATATATATCGAGAGAGAGAAAGACAGACAGAGATATATTCTTATATGAAAATATATATGTGTGTGTGTGTGTGTGTGTGTGTATATACACACATATATAGCACATAATTTATATATATATATATATATATATATAATTTATATAAGAGTGACAGAGAGAAAAAGAGAGAGAGAGAGATCGTATGTCCATGATTACTACCACACGATAAGTTTCACATTTATTCATTTGTTTGTACATATTTTATTTCTTTTTCACTTTTCTTTGAATAGATACTTGTGCTTCTTATAAAAATTGTGTTTGCTTTTATTTCAAATCAGAACATACTCTTCTGCTTCTTTTTCTTTTTCTCCTTCTGCTTATTATTATTATCATTATTATTATTACTATTATTATTATTATTATTATTATTATTATCTCCTCTCGTTGGTATTAAGTATGGCCTCAAGTGTTTTCAGCTGCTCATTACTTAAGGATTTGGCGTTTCTACAGATCTTATTTAATTAGACGAGTACATAGTGTGATTTCTCCACAGTCTTACTCTGTCTTCATCTTACCACCACCCCCACCCCCACCCCCAATACACCTCCCTACCCCCACCCCACCGCTTTTCTTGAAGAGACACTCCAGTAATCATTCGGATTATCTGTCATCATACGTGTGGCTCTGTCGATGCGCGACTGGAAGCGTCCACATTTGTGCTGTCTTTATATTTTTGCTATTTTATCGCTTAAATATACATACATTTCTGCATTATATATATATATATATATATATATATATATATATATATATATATATATGTACATATACGTATGTATATGTATATAAATAAATATATAAATATATATATATATATATATATACATTTATATATGTGTGTTTGTGTAGATATACATATATACCTATATACATATATACATATATATATCATATATACATATATATATGTAAATATCCATATATATATGCGTGCATGTATGTATGTATACATGAATATATGTTAATATATATGTATATAAATAAATATATATATATATGTACAGTTATATTTGAGTGCGTTTGTGTATGTATATATATACATATTTTTATGCATATATACATATATATATATATGTAAATATATATATATATGCACATATTTATAACATATGTTCATATATGCATATATATGCATAAATATGTACGCATATATGCATATGCATATATACATATATATGCATATATATATATGTCATATATATATATATATATATTTATATATATGCATATATTGCCTAGTTTGTCACTGTATCTGTGAGTGTAAATGTGTTTTGTACGTATGCACATGTACGTAGAAGTGTTTGATTGTCTATTTACCTACATAGAAATTTCCAAACGATCTGCTCTCACAGTTTTTAATTTTGAAATAACTAATGATGGCTCCGCCACTCAAACCCACACCCTCCACTATTTCTCTGTTGGCATTCTGTTATCATACGGTAGGAAAGGAAAAAAACACTGTCCATCATATAACGCATTCTGTCCTAATTATTGTTTTCCTTCGGTATGAATGATATTTTGAATTTCTGTTCGATTTCTTGATCCCCCTCTCTCTCTCTCTCTCTCTCTCTCTCTCTTTCTGTACATACTTTCATATATATGTGTGTGTGTGTGTGTGTATAAATGCATATAGATAAACACGTATATAATTTTACGCTTTTATTGTTTTATTTGTTTCAGCCATTTGACTGTGGCCATGCTGGAGCGCCGCCTTCAGTCGAACAAACACAATAAGAAACGAAAACAGAAAACGAACTTTTTTTGAACAACGAAAAATAAGAGACATGCAACATAAAGAATATTTTCCTTCATCAGTTGTCCCTGTGCCATCTACTCGGCGTTTCGAAGGCAAGGACAATACGCGATTCCGTTGGAACAGTCGTTCCCGCAAAGCAAATTTTAAAAAGTTCATTTTCTGTTTTCGGTTCTCATTGTGTTTAACGATTTTTCGTGATGTCCTGTACCCATGTATGCATGTATGTATGCATATAGATGTAGGTTTATACATATATGTATGGATATGCTATGATATACATCTGGAATATCCTCGAAGGAATTGTCCCAAACTTTGGCATCGAAAGTTACACAAACAAAAGAACTGGACGCCATTGCATAGTGCCAAGGACTCCAAATTTGCCATCAAGATGTAGGACAAGATACTGACATAGCCTGGGCTTCAGAGGTCTACAGCTCTTCAATATCCTCCCGAAGGACCTGAGAGACCTGCATGCGGTGGATGTAGGTGTCTTCAAGATGAGGCTGGACCTCTTCCTATCAGATGTCCCAGATGAACCAACTTCACGGCAGGAGGCGCAGATGAGAGCAGCTGCATCAAATTCTCTCATGCACCAAATGTCAATTCCTGAATTAAAATTCGTGAAGTAAAATTGTGTAGCAACACCAAATGGCGGTGCCCCAGCATGGCCACAGCTCATGAGCTGAAATTAGATAAAATGAAAATGAAAAAATATTTATATACGATTTATATTATTATATGATCGAACGCCACGCATCTTTCTCCAAGTAAGTTTTATCTATATATATATATATATATATATATATATATATATATATATATAAAGATATTGTTTTTGAGCAAAGAGATATGTTAATGCTCATTCAGCGGTTAGCAAGTAGGCTTATTGTGTTAATGCATATATAAGACAACGTATGTGACAACATGGCATCTTGGTGCGGGTTCTATGCGCGAAATCGGGTGCTGTTTCTGTATATTATATCATTACACGAGTAATAAATATGCACAAATATTCAGCCATATATGTATATATACATATCTATATGTGTGTGTATTATGTATATATGTATGTATGTATGTATGTATGTATGTATGTATGTATGTATGCTTCTATCTATGCAGATATGCATTATAAATATACGCACACACACACACAACATATACATACATAATATATATAAAGACACACATGTATGTATATATATATATATATATATATGTATGTATGTATGTATCTATGTATGTAAATGGATATACATGAACAAGTATGATATTTGAAATATAGAAATGTATACGTATGTGTGTACGCCAGTAGCTGGATAAATATATATGTATATGCGTATGTGCTTATATACATATATGTATGCATGTATGTATATATATATATATACACATATATATATATATATGTATATATATATGTATGCATATATATATGCATATGTATATCAATAGTATAAATGTATGCCTATATGTATGTATGTATATATATAAATAGACACACACACATATGTATATATGTATATATGTGCATGTGTGTGCAGAGTGAGAGAGAAAGATTATATACGTATTTGCATGGATATATTTCGATATATAATCATAAATATACTGATTTCATATATATTTATAAATGCATTTATATATATATATATATATATATATATACATATATATATATATATATATACATACATATATATATATATACATACATATATATACATACATATATATATATATACACATACATATATATATATATATATACACATACATATATATATATATATACACACATACATATATATATATATACACATACATATATATATATATACACATACATATATATATATATATACACACATACATATATATATATATACACATACATATATATATACACATACATATATATATATACACATACATATATATATATATATACACACATACATATATATATATATACACATATACATGTCGATGTTTATTCATTTATGTATATACAAACGAATGCGTGTGTGTCTATACATAAATATATAGAAATGAATGAATAGGTTTGTGTACGACTAGTGTTTGACAGTGTGTGTCCTTGTTTTAGTAGTACAATAGTGAGTTTATGAATCCGTAAAGTGTTCGAATAAACGTATGCGCATGTGTGAGTATCTATATCTCTGTATACATGTGTGTGCCTGTATGTGAGTTTGTTTCATGCATTGTGTGTCAGTATTCTACGAAGGAAACCTAAGCGGAAGAGAAAGTCTTGCGAGATATTGTGAGATTTCGGACTATTGTTTAAATGGTTGCTACATTATATAAATTTTGAAAGCATGATTCCTCAATTGTAAACCACTATAGGAAAATGAAGAATTTCCTCTTGGAATATTACAAACAGGATTAAGTTGTTGTGTATATTTCCCAGAACATATTCAGTTGAATACATCGAACGCTTCCTTTCGTTATCATATACTGCGGATATAAAAGACTTTGGAATACTTTGGTTAAGATGCCACACTTTAGAATATGTCGCTTCCTAATCTGTGTGACCTTTAGAAATAATATTTGTCTTTGGGCAACTGAGGAGAGATGTGAAGATACGGAGAAGTGAAAGGGAATGGAATAAATGTAAAGAGGAATTCTTTAAAGTAAAGAAAGAAAGAAATGTTATTGCTAACGAAAACGTGAAAAAGTAATACTGGAAGAAGAAGAAGAAGAAGAAGAAGAAGAAGAAGAAGAAGAAGAAGAAGAAGAAGAAGAAGAAGAAGAAGAAGAAGAAGAAGAATGCGAAAATATGTATATAAATGTTAAAGTGAAAGAAGTCTATCATGCTACGATTATTGTTTGTACACAATTATTGATATTATGGTTACTACTACATCTATTATTACTAATAATACTAATACTACTACTAATAATAATAATATAACTTCTATTAATAATTATAAGACGAAGAAGAAGGAGAGGAAGATGTAGAGGAGAGGATGGGGACGAGGTAATTGGACTAGGAAGAGGAGAAGGCTGAAGGCGAGGCGGAGGAGGGGCAGCAGCAGCAGATGGAGGGAAGAAGAAAAAGAAGAAGAAGTAGAAGAAAAAGAAAAAGAAAAAGAAAAAGAAAAAGAACAAGAAAAAGAACA